>NW_026873745.1:0-14988 GCF_032173495.1 Musca vetustissima | reverse complement strand
CCATAAAGTATGTTAATCGACTTCAAACAAATATAAATAAGTCCGTTGGGCTATGTCTGTACTTCTAGAAAGCGCAACTACGTAATTGTATGCTCAATTTTGTGCGTTGTGCACAATTTGATGTCAATCTGACTAACATGAGGAGTCTGATGCCCAATTTACTTGAAATCGGTCGAAAATATATATGGAAGCTCTATCCAAATATTAAGCGATTTCAAACAAACTTGTCACAGGTTTTTGTTTCTATTGGTTCCTTAGTACGTCAATTACTTAAAATCAATCTATAATAAAAGGGAGCTATATCTAAATCTGGACCGATTTTCACGAAACTTGGCAGACATCATTCTAGGCTCAATTCAGTACGTTATGACAAATTTCGTGCAAATCGAAAGTTATGTAGGGACTTTGGGGCACCATTTACATGAAATCGTACGAAACTATATGTGGGAGCTATATCTAAATCTAGGCCGATTTTCTCGAAACTTGGTAGACATCATTCTAGGCTCAATTCAGTGCGTTATGCCAAATTTCGTGCAAATCGAAAGTTATATAGGGACTTTGAGGCACCATTTACATGAAATCGGACGAAACTATATATGGGAGCTATATCTAAATCTGGACCGATTTTCTCCAAACTTGGCAGACATCACTCTAGGCTTAATTCAGTACGTTATGCCAAATTTCGTGCAAATCAAAAGATATATAGGGACTTTGGGGCACCATTTACATGAAATCGTACGAAACTATATATGGGAGCTATATCTAAATCTGGACCGATTTGCTCGAAACTTGGTAGACATCATTCCAGGCTCAATTCAGTACGTTATGCCAAATTTCGTGCAAATCGAAAGTTATATAGGGACTTTGAGGCACCATTTACATGAAATCGGACGAAACTATATATGGGAGCTATATCTAAATTTGGACCGATTTTCTCCAAACTTGGCAGACATCACTCTAGGCTTAATTCAGTACGTTATGCCAAATTTCGTGCAAATCGAAAGTTATATAGGGACTTTGAGGCACCATTTACATGAAATCGGACGAAACTATATATGGGAGCTATATCTAAATCTGGACCGATTTTCTCCAAACTTGGCAGACATCACTCTAGGCTTGATTCAGTACGTTATGCCAAATTTCGTGCAAATCAAAAGATATATACGGACTTTGGGGCACCATTTACATGAAATCGTACGAAACTACATATGGGAGCTAAATCTAAATCTGGACCGATTTTCTCCAAACTTGTTAGACATCATTCTAAGCTCAATTCAGTACGTTATGCCAAATTTCGCGCAAATCGAAAGATATATAGGGACTTTGGGGCACCTTTTACATGAAATCGGACGAAACTATATATGGGAGCTATATCTAAATCTGGACCGATTTTCTCCAAACTTGGCAGACATCACTCTAGGCTTAATTCAGTACGTTATACCAAATTTCGTGCAAATCAAAAGATATATAGGAACTTTGGGGCACCATATACATGAAATCGGACGAAACTATATATGGGAGCTATATCTAAATCTGGACCGATTTTCACGAAACTTGGCAGACATCATTCTAGACCTAAATGATTAAGCTGTACCAAATTTCGTGCAAATCGAAAGATATATAGGGGCCGTTTACATTAAATCGGTTAAATATATATATGGGAGCTATATCTAAATCTGAACCGATTTTTCCCAATTTCAATAGGGTTCGTCCTTGGGCCGAATAAGTGACCTATGCCAAATTTCATTCAATTCGGATCATAAATGCGACCTGTACTTTGTTTACAATTTAACATGGACAGACAGACAGACGGACGGACGGACGGACATGCATAAATCGACTTAGAAAGTGATTCTATGCATATTCTCAAAAGGAACCATGTGTCTATCTCGTTTCCTTTTGCCTGTTACAAACATATGCACAAAGACATAATACCCTGTACCACAGTGTGGTGAAGGGTATAAACATTGTGTCAAAGAAAAGGTGATCACCCTGATATTGAAAAGGCGCTTCTTATATGGTTTAATGAAATGCGTGGCCAGAATGCAGTGGTTATTGTTTAAACAATTTATTTATTTTAAATAAATATATGAATTTGTTTTAATAAACTTAAATTTTATTTAGAAAAGTACATGTTTTGTGTATAGTCCATGACGTGTATTATATCAGGATTCAGTTATAATCCAGTAATGGACTTAAAACGAAATTCGGATATAGTCCGAATTCGCTAATAGTCCACAAAAGTTGGGCAACTATAGTTGTGGACTATAAACGAAAACTACTGTATATCCTTTTAAAACCCCACGCCTATATATCCTTTTAAAACCCCACGCCTATATATCCTTTTAAAACCCCACGCCTATATATCCTTTTAAAACCCCACGCCTATATATCCTTTAAAAAAACCATGTCTATATATACTTTTAAAAACCCAAACCTATATATCCTTTTAAAAAACCATGTCTATATATACTTTTAAAAACCCACGCCTATGGCCCTTGAAAAATATTTCCGTTTAAAGAACCACGCCTATGGTCCTATAAAAAATATTTCCGTTTAAAGAACCACGCCTATGGTCCTATAAAAAATATTTCCGTTTAAAGAACCACGCCTGTGGTCCTATAAAAAATATTTCCGTTTAAAGAACCACGCCTATGATCCTATAAAAAATATTTCCTTTTAAAAAACCACGCCTATGGTCCTATAAAAAAATATTTCCTTTTAAAAACCAACGCCTATGGTTCTTTCAAAAATATTTCCGTTTAAAAAACCACGCCTATGACGCTTTAAAAAATATTTCCATGTTCCTTCAAAAAAAAAATCTCTTTTTAAAAAATAACGCCTATGGCCCTTCAAAAAATATTTCTTTTTAAAAAACTACGCCTTTGGTTTTTGAACAAATATTTCTTTTTAAAAAAACACGTCTTTGATTTTTCAAGAAATATTTAAGCAAGAGTCCAACCCCTTTTGCTGTTGCCCTAAAACCGATCTCCCAATCGTAGGGTATTTATGTTCAACATTAATTCTAGACACTATTGTACAAAGTCATTCATTTATTCGTGTAACTTCAATACCATAATTATTTCTGTTTTTTTTGTGAAACAAATTATAGAGATTTTCCATTGATTATGACTTTAAAATACAGTTTAAAAATATTTCTATTTATTTCAGATAAATCATAAACGAAATTGTTTTGACGTTAACCAACCACCAACACACAAACATCAAACCTAGAAATAAGTCCCAAATAACCAACAGTGAAGGGAGCCAAAGAAAATCTCCAAACAAAAACTGTTTATCATGGACTTTAAAGGCACATACCTGTAAATCTGTTGCTAAGCTGTCCTCTTTAGTGAAACTTTTTGTGTGCATTGGGATTTCTTTTAATATATTGCAAAAATTAAACAAGATTTTGAGAATACTCGTAAATCTTAATAATATTCTTAGAATTTGTTAACCTAAGACTACGAGTAGATGGTGTGTTGAAGTTGTGGAGTTGATAAAAGGTGAAATATACAAAGTAATATCAATAAATTCCCATTTTGCATATTAATTTTCATTAGCACCAAGTTTGTAGAATGTGTACAAATTCTGTGTATTTTGTATTAACTTTGTAGGGAATGGAAATTATTTGTAAGATATTTGATGATGGTCTAAAGATGTTATCGCAATTAGCTCAAGATAACTTTGTTAATTATTTTATATCATTGTTGAATTTTTTTTTTTTGATAAAAAAATAAAATTAGCTGGACAAGATAAATTTATTGATAGTACTGGATTTTAAATCAGAATATGATTTTTTAAAATTGGATGTATTATTCTAAATTATTAATAAAGTAGTAAAGTCAGACTGGGCCGACTATATGATACTCTTCACCACTTTGGGCATATTGTACATATGTACCCTAACAATTGCATGTCAATGTTTCCTCAAAAGAACATATTCACGCCTTTCTTGAGAGTCGCCTGTGTACCAGGCGGTACGTCGCAGAGTTAAAAATGTGATCTCAATCAGACAATCGAAATACATATGGAAGCTATTGCTACATCTGCACTAATTTCAACAAAATGCAATAACGTCATTCAAGTCTAAATTTGATACGTTGTGTTTCGTGTTAATCGAACAAACATTAGGAGTTTGGTGTCCCATTTATGTAAAATCGGACGAACATATATATGGGAGCTATATCTGGATCTGAACCCATTTTCACGAAACTTCACACACCCCCAGACTTAATTAAGTACCCTATGCCAAATTCCGTGAAAATCGAAAGATATATAAGTACTTTGGTGCACCATTTACATAAAATAGGACGAAAATATATATGGTAGCTATATCTAAATCGATTTTCACGACATTTTTCACACATCCTTTGATGCTTAGTTCAGTACGCTATGCCAAATTTCGTGCAAATCGAACCATATATAGGGACTTTGGTGTGCCATTTACCTAAAATCGGACAAAAATATATATAGGAGCTATATCTAAATCTGAACCGATTTTTCCCAATTTCAATGGGGTTCGTCTTTGGGCCAAATAAATGAGCAGTGCCAAATTTCATCCAATTCGAATCAAAGATGCGACCTGTACTTTGTTTACAATTTAACATGGGCGGACATGCATAAATCGACTTAAAAAGTGATTCTATGCATATTCTCAAAAGGAACCATGTGTCTATCTCGTTTCCTTTTTCCGTTTCCGCTTTATTATATCCCCATATAACGATAGCACCACTATTAGATATTTTAATAATTTCATTTATATTTTACTCACGTACTTCGATATATTCAAGGTCCTATCATAACATAAGTTTTTCCCTAAGAGTCCCAATAATTTCAGATATTTTGATTTCATCCTCATAGCGAAGGGTATAAAAAGCTCGGAAATGAGGATTGATTTTTTAATTTTTATACAGATATTTGATTTTTCGTATCTTTACATCATTAAGAAAAAATTACATACATTTTTGAGAGTATATCTATAATTTTTGATGCATAGATTAAGAAAAAAATATCATAACCTCCGCCTTACGGCTAATGAGGGTATATATACTTTGCTACGGCAAAAATGTGCCTCATCGAAATATTGGTTTTATACTCCATGGTTCTTCGGACAAAATCCGTTTCAGACAAATTGGACTCATTTACAAATATCCGTCTGTCCGTCTGCGTGTCTGTCAGGCTGGCTGATGTGGAAGATAACTCTCGAAGGGAATAACCGATTTCCTTCAAACTTGGCACATCGTAAAATTTCTTCCAAACTTAAATCAAGCTACCCCAAAAATGGTCAACATTTTCATGAAAAACAATTTTGACTGAATATCCGATTTCAACCTATATCCTATATATTTTATCCAAACTTGTATAATGTTGGAAGATGGGACTCATTAGTCCACCCCAGTATCTCCCCTACAAAGGGTCAATGTTTCGAAAAATTGTAAATCTGATATGAAGCGAACGTAATAGCCAATTTCATACAAACTTTGCACAACGCAATATTTTTACCAATCCTATCGGTCCCCTTCTTCTGGTACCTCTTACACAAAGTGTCGACATCGGATTTGAACCAAACTTTGACATCCTAATATTTTGTATAATACTGCAAGATGGGACTTATCGGTCCACTCCTTCTAGCTCCTCCCCTACAAAGGGTGAATATTTTGAAAATTTAAATCTCATATGCTGATATCAATCAAGAACCGTGTATATGCCTCCACAATCTATTTTGGATACAATTATTCACGTATCGCTATCTTTTATGATGCATTTACTCAGGAATATGGTTTACAAATGCTTATATTTATATATAAAATAAAGCGATTATACACGCGGAATTCTCAAATTATGTATTTTCGGATGTTTCTACTTTCAAAGTACTTTTGGCTGCAGTTTTATTGGGCGGATTTGAACACGGTTGGTCTCAGTAGATTCAGCACGTAAAAACTAAAATCACGCGGGGTTCATCCCAATAAATAGGTTTTTTATAAAATGTTCTTGAGGTATACATCAATGGAAGTGAAATCAAGAGTCCTACGACCCTATAATATGTTTAGGGCTTCAACTAGCTCGTGCGAAAACAGGGAAATTGCGGCTTCAAAATGTCAGCATCCGGCTTAGTTGAATGCGGTGGAAATATCGAAACATCATACCGAACTATGTTGCCAATATGGTGTTCTTAAATTCAGTAGTTGAGCACAAGTCTGTAAATGGTGTATTTTAGTCATAAATTAGCAAAAGACAAAAAAATGTTGGCTTCAGCATAATGTTTACCCGATTTTTACACCCTCCATCGTTGTGTGTTTGTTTTTTCAAAATAATCGTTTCTGACCCCATGAAGTATATATATTCTTGATCAGTGTAAAATTCTAAGACGATCTAGCCATGTCCTTCAGTCTGTTGTTATCACTCTAGCATCTGCAGAAACTGATCTAGCTGGCACAGAAGTGCCAGACCTATGTCAGTCGACGTGTAGGCATATCCGCCATATAACGGTACCTCCAATTTTTTTTCCATTTTGAACACGTTTTGAACCGTATTGGCTGTTATTTGATATTTTAGGTTCTCATTAGGTATTAAATTTCTGTATCAAAAATTATCAATATTGATACAATAAAAATGTCAGTATGTTGGAAATTATGGACAAGTCTTTTAACCACGTTTAAGATTTAAATCACTAAATTTTTATTTATTCATCATTATTTTATTAGCAATGGTTCTATAAAAACGGAAAAAACTCTCAATTTGTGAACGAATTTCCGTTATAAATCCTTCAAAGTCGTAGAACTATTCAATAGCTAACGATGGTGTAGGATAACGCGAGAAAAAAATTTTTTGGTTCTCAGTTTTCGGTTTTCTAGTCGCTGTAGAGGGCACAATTATAAGTCGAACATCACAAATGTTACACGGGGACATTAAATAAAATGGCTTTTTGATAATGATCGGATAATATTTAACGGGTCAAATAAACCAAGGCTTTGTGTGTAATATTACAAAATTTTTATCTCATTACTTAAATGTTGCCTCCGGGAAACATGATTTGAAAAAGATGCCAGGGCAAAAAAGAAGAGCTGTTGACCTCTAAGCGGTCAGGAGGGTAAAATTAACGCAAAATATTGCTCAAGCTCGGAATATAGATCCCCAGATGGTTAGTATTCAGTGGGTGTGTACCGTATCATACGGTAGGCCCCGTCCGACTATACCGCACACTTATTTTAAATTAAAATTTTTTACTGGGTAAAAATAATTTTGATTTTAATTGATACATCACATTTGTCCAATCTCCATAATAATAAAATCTCACTTCGTTTTCTTTATTGTCGCAAAATTTCCCATTCATATATTTTTATATTACATATCCACATATGGACTTATATTACAACATATCCCAATTTACCCAAGAAAAAGGAAATATAATGACAGGTGTGGATGGCGTCTTGTGTGAGAAACAATTTAAAACAAAGATTGCATATTTTACGCCTCATAAAATTTTGACATGACAGAGAAAGGAATAAAAACGACATAAAAGTATTCAATCTCTGTCACAATGAAATCCAAACTAGTCTGAGAACCATGTGAAACCTGGTAGCTAAGGAATTTTGGAGATACGATTTTTTTTGCGAGAGAGGGTGTCTTGTTTGCAATTTAAGGAAACTCAAGACGTTTTTTCTCCAACATTTCATATCACAAATAACAACAACAATTATAATAAAACTGCAAAGATACCCAAGAGTAGTCAACAACTGATGCAAGGTGAGTGAGTGTGCAGGGCAAACGATGTGTGTTTTGGTTTTGCCCTTTAAGTGTCATTTGATATTTTTATCTAAATCGGTTTTTGTTGTTGTTGCTGCTGCCGCTGTTGGTGTTAAAGATATCTCCGGTGTATCGTAAAACTACCTGCTGCATTTTTATAAATTAAGTTGACAAATATTTTTTCGTCTCCGTCCTTTAGATAGATGCTCGTTGTTTTATTGTCGGTGATTACGTCCGTCCAGGCGTCTGTGTGCTCACTGAGTTTTAAATCCTTTTAGGTTTTTTTTGCAATTTAGGCGTCATCTTAAATTTTGTGTGGGAATAATCACTTTTATGCCTTGCGATATTGTGAAATGTTTAGACAGCGTTTTCCTGTCAATCGTTCGCGTTTAATTTGATACCTCGCTTTCGTAATATTTCCAAATATCCCCATGTCACTTTTTTTGTTGGAATGTCAAAAATATTTTTATTATGGGGCGTTGATGGGAGAATTGTTGGCAATTAAACAGGAAGAGAGAGATTCGTTGATACTATTATATCTGTTAATCTAAATAGGAAACAATTAATTGTTTATTTTGGAAACATTGTTTCCATGTGTATGTTTTGATTCGATATTTTATTTCAATTAAATTGAAAAGAAGAAAGAACCTTGAATTCCTTGTTACATTTCCGGAAAAGTATATATGTTTTATATTTTATAAAATACAAGGAAATGAGGAACGAAAATATATCAGCGAAACATATGTTTATTTAGGCTCGTTAAGCTCTTCAAAGTGTTAAATGATTTTTTGGACATATTTACCATAAATGATTCAGATAGCAAACTCAGTTTGCTATAAAATATATAATTAATTCCATATGATTGTAGTTTTCAAATGATATGCATATAAGTTTAATCAATATGTAAAACCGATAGAATGAAAATTCGGTTAACAAATTTAGTGTTCCTCATCTAACGTCCGCGTATAATTTTAATAAACATATTTAGCATAATGAAATATGTTTGTTTTGAATATTTCTGGCGAATCCGATAGTTTTTCATAGTGTACAATTTATACGAAATTTATTAGTGTTCGTAGATATGAGGTTGCCTGTGCAAGGACCGGGTAAAATCTCAAAACCCAAAAACACTTGTCTAAAATACTTAAAATACCGCAGTTTAGAAGGCAAAGTCATATGACGTTAGATCTAAAGAGAGACCATTATTAATTAATGTGATAGGTTTTCTTCCTCGATACCCTCCGAAGGTAGTAGATTACAAGAGATTTACACAGATTATAAGAGATCTACAGACAAACGGAAAATTGATTGGAAAATGAAAATTGTTAAATCGTCTACAAATTTCATACTTTGCAGAATATAAATGAACTATTACATAGAATATTATCCGTCCTATAGTTATATGGAGACAATTCCAGCACGTGAATTAAATAAGTTACCTAATTTTATATAAACATGTGAAAAAGCGTAGACTTTGCATGCCTTCCATCATGCTATGTAGATTCAAAATTTCTTAATCATGTCGTACAGTTCTTATGTTATTGTAAATTGTCTGGTTGTAGATTGTTTATTTTGGAAAAGGAAAAACCAAAACCAGGTTATAAACTGAGTATACGAAAATTAAGCGGAGCCTTTATATGGAGGCGACGTAAAACTCACGAACCCATTTACAAGGTCACGCAGCAAGAGAAAATGAGGAGCGGAGCCCACCTAAAACTCCTGCCTTTCTATGGGTCAGGCACCCGGTTGCAATGCAACTCACACCGAGCCACAGCTCTACCCGCGATTTGGGTATAAACCACATCCAGCACGATCCTCCCCGAAGGTCCAACACCAACTGCCAGGCTAGATCCGCAGACCTAGGGGCCCTGACACCCGTGCTACCGAAACCTTCGGTCAGGTATTGTATTTTGGCAGTAAACTTGAGAAACACCTCATATCCAGCTGATCTCCTTGGACGACCTATTAATAGGCCTTGCCATGAACCAATGTTTAGAATAGCCACCACCCCCCGGCCCGCCCCCTGCGTACGTCCCTGGTATGGACCTTTCAGAGAAACCCCCATAAACGGTACACCCCAAAAATTTTGGATTATCATTGGGCAGAAAATGACATCAACATTGGACCTTAGCACATATCCTTGTAGACCCAATTAGGTGCGCTATGCAAAATTTAGTGCGAATCGAAAGATATATTCTTACTTTGGTGCACCACTTATATCAAATTCGACGAAATATTTAAATCTGATCCGATTTCCACGAAACGTAGCTCACATCATTTCGATTTTCAAAAAACATAGCACACATCATACTATACTCAATTCAATACGCTATGCCAAATTTCGTGAAAATCGTAGAATATATAGGGTCTTTGGTGTACCATTTACATTAAATCGGAAGAAACTGTATATGGGAGCATGTCTAAATCTGAACCGATTTTCACGAAACTTAACACACATCATTCTAGTCTTAATTCAGTACGCTATACAAAATTTCGTGCAAATCGAAAGATACATAGGGACTTTAATACACCATTTACCTGAAATGGGACAAAAAATATATGGGAGCTATATCTAAATCTGAACCGATTTTCAGGAAACTTAACAGACATAATTCTAGTCTTAATTCAGTACGTAGTGCCAACTTTCATGCAAATCGAAAGATATATAGGACATTTGATGCACCATTTACTTGAAATTGGGCGAAACTTAGCACACATCATTCTAAGCTTAATTCAATACGCTGTGGCAAATTTCGTGCAAATCGAAAGATATTTAGGGACTTTGTCGGACCATTTACGTTAAATCGGACGAATATATATAAGAGCTATATCTAAGTCTGAACCGATTTTCACGAAACTTAGCACACATCATTCTAGGCTTAATTGAGTACTTTGGACCAAATTTCGTGCAAATCGAAATATATATAGGGACTTTGGTGCACCATTTACCTTAAATCGGACGAAAATATATATGGGTGAACCGATTTTTCCAAATTTCAACAGGGTTAGATGAGCTGTGCTAAATTTCATCCAAATCGGATAATAAATGTGACCTGTACTTTCTTTACAAATTAACATGAACAGACAGACAGACGGACGCACGGACAGACATGCATAAATCGACTAAAAAAGTGATTCTATGCTTATTCTCAAAAGGAACCATGTGTCTATCTCATTTCCATTTGCCTGTTACAAGCATATGCACAAAGACATAACACCCTGTACCACAGTGTGTTGAAGGGTATAATGATCAATATTTGCAAAACTTTCCGGCAATTTTGAGGGGTTTGGATATGTTTTTCTACGTAATCCGCTCGAATTTGATTCATCAAAATTTTGTTTGGGGTTGAATCTTCCTACCAAAAATGTTCAATGTCAGGATACGGTTTATCGTATCTCCTATAAAACGGTACCATCACATTTTCTGTGTTTTGGTATGAAGGGTTCTGGAAGGCTGACTTATATACAAATTTGTCCGGTATATATATATATATATATATATATATATTAAGTATAAGTTCTGATATAACCTCACCTGATATAATTTGACATATCGGTGAATAAAAATATATTATAAAAGTCCTATTTATGTTTCCACCTAGAGTGATTGTAATTGGACACTATTTTTTCGGAGCATGAACATCTTTAAATAAATGTCCCGATCGACTTAAAGCATTTTAAATGCACCCCACGTGATGAAGGGTATAAACAATTTGGTTTAGTCGAACTTAACGATTTTTTACTTTTTTACTTTGTCCGATTTAAGGTAAATGGTGCACCAAAGTCCCTAAATATCTTTCGATTTGCACGAAATTTAGCACAACGTACTAAATTAAGTCTAGAATGATATGTGCAAAGTTTGGTGAAAATCGGTTCAGATATAGATATAGCTCCCATATATAGCTTCGCCCGATTTTAGGTAAATAGTCCACTAAAGTCCTGAAAATCTTTTGATTTGCACGAATTTTGGCACAGCGTAATGAATAAGGTCTAGAATAATGTTTGCCAAGTGCAAAGTTTCGTGAAAATCGGTTCAGATATAGATATAGCTCCCATATATAGCTTCACACAATTTTAGGTAAATAGTCCACTAAAGTCCCTGGAAATCTTTTGATGTGCACGAAATTTGGCACAATGTTATGAATAAGATCGAGAATTATGTCTGCCAAGTTTCGTAAAAATCGGTTCAGATTTAGATATAGCTCCCATAAATATTTTCATCCGATTTAAGGTAATTGGTGCTCCAAAGATTAGGGAACTGAATTAAGTCTAGAATGATGTTGTTATCCATAGTGAGGCCGGTTAACACAACGTACTGATGTTATATAAATTAGTCTCTGGCAACTTTCCGTGAAATCGGTTCGGTTTATAACAAAACGCGTCGTCTGTTAGGATACATATGTAAAATATACCCAAAGTGGTGAAGTGTATCATATAGTCGGCCCAGTCCGACTTTACTACTGTTCTAACTGGTTAATAAAGAAATCTTGCTCCATATCGCCAAAAAATTCCGAAGCGGAGGGATACAGTTACATGAGGGCTATGCCTAATTGTGAACCGATATAGTGCGATATCAAAGTTGTCCTGCCTGCAGTTAAAAAGCAAATGTCAGCACTGCATCCCAAATTTCTTTAAATATAGTAATTACAACAGATTCACAGATATCTGCCATACATTTTTTCCCCGAATTTAATTCCAATTGTACACCAACTACTCAGCGTTTGTCGGATTGACTTGTAGTTTTGTACACCTGCACCATGCCGAATGTTTCTTGTCTGGCTTCCATCAAGTCGGCGCAGATGTAAATATGTCTTCAACATTTAATTTGGTCCGATCTCATAAAATGCACACATTGATATTCCTAGGCCAGTCCGACTTTCGGTTCATATATAGGTCACATATTTAATCTAGTCGTCTGGCCATATTCCACATATAATACTATGTGTTTCTTTTCAAAAACCCAGCTATTATTTTGTGGCCTTAAAAATCCGATCTTTCATAAATTATCTCCCCTAAATTTATTAATGATGCTAAAAACGATATTTTTATCGTTAACCATTCATTAAAATGGTTCATAATAAAAAAACTCAGTTTAATACATTTAAATACACTTTAGAATCCTTTGTAGGGGTGTGTCCTAGAAAAATATATTTATATGAAAAAGTGCAACGGAGCAACAGAGAAGTCGTTACAAAATATAGAAACCCCATAAGTTGTGCTTTTTGACTTGAAATGGTTCGTTTAATTTAAACGCTCAATTTAAATTGTTATACGACAAGTATGAATGCAAACTTCATACAAACATAAAGTGCGCACAAAGACACACACACGCCCGTACTCCTTTGCCACAGGATGCCTTTGCTAAAAGGATTCGCGCCATAGCATTCAGATATTCAAACAAACATAAAATTTATAAATGAAACCGGTGAATAAAATCGCGTAAAAGATAAAATATCCTTAGTTCAAGTGTAGACTCCTTTTTTCTGCAAAATAAAGAAAAATATATATTTTATAAAATCTGCAGCAGCAGCTACAACAACAAAAAACGCATTGTAATACAAACGCCCATGAAGAAAAAAAAAACACAGAGAAGCACAGAAAATAACAGGATAATAAGGATATCTGAAATGCACATTCATATGCATATTGTAAATTGTTGCATTAACACACTATCTGGGTGTGTGTGTTTGAACATGAGAGTGTGTGTATATATGTTTGTGTTCATAAACATCGGTAAGTATATGCAAGCCCCAGAGTCAACAGGAAAGTATTAAGTTTCGTGTGACATCCTCCTTAAGTCGTCTGCTGTAATAATGCCTTAAATTAATGTGTAAATATTTGAAATCTTCTTCGTTCGTTCGCTTTTTTTGTACTGCTCACTCTCGAGAAATTCTCTTAATTTATGTTTATCCCCACGCTGATACATTGAGCAAATAAGAAGCGTTAGTGCATTTAATATTTCCTGAGAACAGCATATTTTTTTAATAATGTACTTTGTAAATAAATAGGTGTGGAAATTAAAAAAAAAATAAAAAAGGATTGCATTACAGAGTTAATGGGATCCTTATAGATTGGAATAAGTGACTTTCATGCCATAAAAGCATATGCAGATGATGTGTTTACATAGTGTTAATAGATTTGGAGAAATTCGATCTAAGGCTGCGATATGTTCACACATACATATTAAAATCAAAGTAGATTTTATTCATAAAATTTCCTTTGAGTAAACATAAATATTAACCCATTTATAAGAATTTGAAACCAGTAAGGGTATGATATATGATGCCCTGCAGTACCATTTTTATGAAACCGGACTAGAATATATATACACTATTCTCCTCAGTATTTCAAAGCTTTATTAGTTTTTATACCCTTCACCACACTGTGGTACAGGGTATTATGTCTTTGTGCATATGTTTGTAACAGGCAAAAGGAAACGAGATAGACACATGGTTCCTTTTGAGAATATGCATAGAATCACTTTCTAAGTCGATTTATGCATGTCCGTCTGTCAGTCTGTCTGTCCATGTTAAATTGTAAACACAGTACAGGTCGCATTTATTATCCGATTTGGATGAAATTTGGCACAGCTCACTTATTTGGCCCAAGGACGAACCCTATTGAAATTGGGAAAAATCGGTTCAGATTTAGATATAGCTCCCATATATATTTTCGTCCGATTTATGGTAAATGGGGCACCAAAGTCCCTATATATTTTTCGATTTGCACGAAATTTGGCATAGCGTACTGAATTAGGTCTAGAAAGATGTGTGTTAAGTTTCCTGAAAATCGGTCCAGATTTAGATATAGCTCCCATATATATTTTCGTCCGATTTAATGAAAATGGTGTACCAAAGTCCCCATATATCTTTCGATTTGCACGAAATTTGGCATAGCATAATGAATTAGGTCGAGAATGATGTGTGTTAAGTTTGCTGAAAATCGGTCCAGATGTAGATATACATCCCATATATATTTTCTTCCGATTGAATGTAAATGGTCCACCAAATGCCCTATATATCTTTCGATTTGTTCGAAATTTGGTATAGTGTACTGAATTGGGTCTAGAATGATGTGTGTTTACGTTTCCTGAAAATCGGTCCAGATTTAGATATAGCTCCCATATATAATTTCGTCCGATTTCATGTAAATGGTGTACCAAAGTCCCTATATATCTTTCGATGTGGACGAAATTTGGTATGAATTAGGTCTAGAATGATGTGTGTTAGGTGTCGTGAA
>NW_026873744.1:0-15109 GCF_032173495.1 Musca vetustissima | reverse complement strand
ATATATATACTCTCCTACAGTTCGTATAAAAAGATTGCCTTCAGTTCGTCCATTTAGATCGTCTTTAGATATTACTTTCAGCTCAATCCCCATATCCTTCACTCCGTCCATAAGGACTATTTGACCTATTAGTTCTTATGAACGGATTTATGGTCTTCAGCATATAATAATGATCTATTCTTTAAAAACTCAATGACCTTTAGACCATAGAAACTAAATACTGTTGCAGTTTGAAATTACATGTCTATCCAAAAGATGTATTAGCTCATATTAAATTTTAACACCTATGTATGCATTTGTATCCAACTGCAGAAAATAAGAAAGTTGGCAGCATTACATATACATGTCTTCAATTGATAGAATACTAAAAAACTACAACCTAGTGTGCAATTGTAGTTCGAGATGTGAGTGAATGTGTGTGTTAATTGAAAACGTGTCATTTTGTAATGCAACATTGAGTGTGCAGACATAAAGGAGAAAAGGCACTTTTAACATTGATAATGACGCTGTACGGTTTACTTGGACTCGCACAAACACACATATTCAACGGCACATACGTTCGAACATAAGAGAGAGTGTGTGTGTGGAATTTTCACCTACATACACAGAATTTTCGTTGAAATTCACATCGTCTTCATGGCTGCTGCTTCATGTTGTTTATTCAGACGAAAGGTAATGTTATCGAAGCTACTGCTGCCGCCGCTACTTCGACTGATGTTCCTCTGGTGTGGCAATCTTCAAATGCAATTGCATCGTAAACGGGGTCCGGTGAATTGCTTTCAGTGCATGAAAACACTATTGCATCGTATCGGACAGACAGACGTTACATATTCTCGTTCGTTAAGAGTTTTTAAAACAAGAACACCAAGGCGAAAGGAAAACTGCGTAAATGTCAAATCGAATTTAACCCACATTGCAATGGAGATATAAACTCTGTACAATGTTTATTTATTTTCACATTTGGTAGTGTTTGCGAATATTGTGTGATACTTATATAAAATAAAGGTAAATATTTAAAAAGTTCATGGAAGATATTCTATAGCCCAACAACATATGTATGAAGTAAAAAAGTTTAAGCTTATCAAAAATATTGAATATTATCCCTTATGTTCCCGATTATTCCCCACAGCATTCATTGTAGATTTTATACAACACTTTCTTGCTCTTATAAAATTAGTTTACGCTAATTAGTATCTTATATAATAATGGCCATAACATCCTTCTAACTTTTACTTGTTTTACGAAAAAGTTAATTTTTCATATCTGCCCTCAATACGTCCTTGCCCGACCGATATACTTGTATTTCGTGTAATTTAAGTTCATCAGTTCCGTTTCCCGTTGCACATAAAGTTCAAAGTTGTCGATAGTAGGAAATATATTCTTCTTTGTTATATTTGCAATATTCGCGTACCAAGTGCAAAAAAACTTGTAAAGCCTTCCGAATCAACACAAACTATTAAGAAGACAGATAAAAGACAGGAACGACCATGACCAAAAAATTTAACAGAGCAACTAAAAAACTTACAGATTGTCAGGTCAGGTAATTTGGCAGAAACACCGCACGAAGGACAAGTTAATTTGAAGTTTGAAAACAAATATTGATTGACATGAATTATGGAAGCAATCGAAGACTTTGATAGCTTTTAAGGGCCCCATACACTATACATCATGCCGTACAGCATTTATCATAGTATGTGTTATTTTTTGAAAGTTTATTTATGTATGTGTGACACACACAATGCATGAAGAAAATCTAAATAGTTTTGACTTTGAAAATGAACCCCTATCAATCTGGTGAATAATATTCATTTTGAAAGTTGTTAGTAAATAATTTTGTGTACAAAAATAATAGAATTGTGACGGAATAAAAAACAACTGAATTTACGACTCAAAATGCAATTTTTGGGACAAAAAACGATTTTTTGGAATTGTGATTGAAAAGTTTGCCATACACTAGTCAATCTCACAAATACACAAAGGGGTTTATCGGCATGACGGCATGATTTATAGTGTATGGGCCCTTTACAAATACAGGTGCTACGAATATTAAAGTAGGTTGTAAATAAACTTATATTTAATGGTTTAAAAACATAAATTATTTAGAAACTGAGCTCGTCTAAAAAGCCTGTGAAAAACTCACTTTAGATCATATAAGAAGAACTACTGTAATGACTCTCTTCAGCTTGTCTATGAAAGACTCCCTACAACTCGTCTAAGAAAGACTCCTTTTGGCTGGTCTATGATATTCTTCTCTTAGCTCGACTATGAAAACTTCCTTCAGCTCGTATATAGAAACTCCCTTCAGCTCGTCTATGAAAGAACCCCAGCAGTTCGTCTATGAAAGACTACCCTTAAGTCTTTCTGCTCGTCTATAGGACTCCTTTCAGTCGTCTATGAAAGACTCCATTCAGCTCGTTTATCAAAGTCTTCCTAAAGTTCGTCCAAGAAAGGGAGTCGTCTATGAATGACTTCACTCAGCTCGTCTATGAAACACTCCCCTCAACTCGTCTATGAAACACTCAATTAAGCTCGTCTATGAAAGATTCCCTTCAGCTCGTCTAGAACTCCCTTCAACACGTCTATAGGACTTCCTTCAAATCGTCTGAAGATATTCCCTTCAGCTCGTCTATGAAAGACTCCCTCCAGCTCGTATAAGAAAGACTCCCGTCAGCTCGTCTGAAGATATTCCCTTCAGCTCGTCTATGATAGGCTCCCTCCAGCTCGTATATGAAAGACTCTCGTCAGCTCGTTTATAGAGACTCCCCTCTATTGTCTATGAAAGAATCAGCTCGTCTTAAGATATTCCCTTCAATTGTCTAAAGGACTCCCTTCAATACGTCTATAGGACTCCCTTCAGCTCGTCCATAGGACTCCCATCAAATCGTCTGAAGATAATCCTTCAGCCCGTCTCTGAAAGGCTCCCTCCAGCTCGTAGAAGAAAGACTCCCGTCAGCTCGTCTATGAAAGACTCCCGTCAGCTCGTCTATGAAAGACTCCCTTCAGCTCGTCTATAGAGACTCCCTTCAGCTCGTCCATACGACTCCCATCAAATCGTCTGAAGATATTCCATTCAGCTCGTAAAAGAAAGACTCCCTTCAGCTCATCTATAAAGACTCCCCTCTATTGTCTATGAAAGAATTCCCTCTATTGTCTATGGAAGACTGCCTTCAGCTCGTCTATGGATGACTCCCTTCAGCTCGTCTATGAATGACTCCCTTCAAGTCGTCTATGAAAGACTCCCTTTAGTTCCTCTATAAAAGATTCCCTACAGCTCCTCTATGAAAGCCTCCCTTCTGATCGTCTATGAAATAGTCCCTTCAGCTCGTCTATAATAACTCTCTCCGGCTCGTCTATAAAGACTCCATCCAGCTCATCTAGAAGGAATACCTCCATCTCGTGTATGAAGACTCCCCTTTGGTTTATAAAGACTCCCTTCTGATTTGAGTCCTGTTTCTTAGTTTTTGTTACCCCAATTATGTCGAGTGTGCGAATCTCCTGCATGCATTCACATTCACTTGACAGCACAGCAGCAACAGACACATGAACAAAAAACTAACCGAAATTTATGATTTATATATTCCACTTTATTTCACTTCAAATCGTGTTCAAATGTTCGTTCATGTCATTACCAGAGTCTCAAGAACAAACAGAATGGAGCAGATAAATTATTCTACAAAAAACAATCTCAACTTGCAAATGTAACCAGGAAATGAAATTGCAATCCTTTTCTCCGTATCTCTCTGATATAAAACGTTTCTTTGGCTTCCAATCGGATACAATACAATAAATGGAAAATTACTTTTCACATATATTCTCGTATATATATTTTGAAAGGAATAATAATAGTTATTGAATGGTCGTTGTATATTGTAAATTCTTGTTGCGAATTACTGGCTTCGGCGAAAACTTGTCGTCTTCTTGAATTGTTATAATATAGAGTGTCACATCTTGTAAAAAAACTGGGTACGAGTATTTGAAGTGATGCTAACAAATCTCTTTTTCAGCAGTCAAGGTCACGTACAACTTGTCTATTTGTGTACACTTTGACATACATACATACACACATCGATGAGATGTATATTTATGCCTTTGTCGCATGTGTTGCATTTTTTTTTCTTCTTTTGTGGGAATATTATTTAATAGCAACGTGGCGGTAGGATTTGTTTGGATGATATTACCAATTCGTTGAATAGGGTAAGTTGCGGAAAAAATTTAATTTATATTTTTGAAAAATAAAAATTTGTGTAATTAGAGTAATACCTCATATTGAACATATTGAAATTTACAACAGGGTTCCCTTATGAAAGAACACATTTCGAAATTCAAAATTCTTTTGCGTAACCTAAAAAGAACTATACAGAAATGTTATATTTGTTGTTGACTAGCAAAGAATTCTGTCAAAATCTTTACGAGTTTAGTCACAATACCTACAAACACTTGGGGTATGCATGGACTACTACAACACAGATACGCACACACGAAGACATCCATAAAATTTCGAGTTTGATGTCAACTGCTATTAGTTTATGGAATATTGCAGGTCATGCTTTCCTTTTGTTAAAAATGTCAAGGATCTTGGTAGCCATATGAACAGAAAATAATAAGTCATGGAAACAAAAGTTCTTGCCAACTACAGCTGGGTAATCGGATACATAGTTCAATCAATTCGGGGGGCCACAACTAACTACTGCTACTACTATGACTACTTCCTAAGTATTTTACTACCAAATGTACTTTGAAACAAAACTATGTTGAAATTTTTCCTTTCTTTTTGGGTGTGGGATGGTGGTCGTTAGAGCGATTTCACAAGGAATCTCATATTCTTATTGAAATGAAAAATTTCTTGTTATGTCGAAATAATGGTAAAACTATTTCTATTTTAGAAACTAAACTTGATCACATCGAAATATATTCTTGTAAAATGTTACACGTAGATGGAAGTGTTGTCAAGAGGGATTACATGTTGTTAGGAAATTTGAAGCCGCCCTAAAAGAAAAATTTTTGTTTTTTTTTTTTTTTTTTTAAATTATACACTACAGAAGTGTTGCCATAAGGTGTTGTCTATAGGAAAATTAACTCCATCTGAAGTGAAAACCTTCTTTCCACGGAAGAGGAAAATCTAATTTAGAACAAGAAATTCTTGTGACCATAGAAGTTACATTTGCGACCCACATGATTTTCGTGGGAATTTTTATCGTTAAAATTCCAAACTGAGTGTTATCAACGTCCAAAGGAAACAGCCCTTAGTGTGTATGCGTAATACATTACTGAGACTCGGAAATGTGCCTCATCATAATATTAGTTTTTGAACGCCAGTGCATTTGGACCATATCCATTTCAGGCACTTTAAGAGTCGATTTACAAATGTCTGTCCTTTGGTTGCCTGGCTGGATGGTAAGCACTATAACATTCAAGGGAAGTATCTTTGTACATCATAATATTTCACTTAGACTTAAATCAAGTTCAAATATGGTCAATTCGATCCCACCATTATGCGACGCGTTTCGCCTACTATATATATTTTCGTCAGATTTTTAGTAAATTAAGGTCAATTTGCAAAACGTACTGAAGTTAGTATAGCCTAACGTGTGTCATTTTTAATCTCTTGAGAATTTTGGTGAATGCTGCGAAGTTTGTTCGATTGACACAACATTTTGCACAATAGATTAATTAGCTGAATAATCATGCCGATGGGTACCAACCGAACTATTCAAGCCTAATGGTCAGATGCTGTTAAGGAGCATGTACCAACTGATTAGTACAATTTGGACAGATGAATGCATGCCCAATAATTGTAACCTCAGTATTCTGTGTCCCGAGCACAAAAGACAAGATGAGACAAAATCCTGGAAAAGGCCCACCAAAAACACATCGACCCATTCCATCGACATCGACCCAATAAAAACCATGTCTGCTTTTGTCATTCCTGTAAAATTAATTCGGCTATGTAGGATAACTTTAACAGGCACAGCAACAGTAGTTAAATTCCGAAAGGACATCTCGGAGCCCTTTAATACCGAATGAGGATTCAGACAAGGTGACACTTTGTCGTGTGATCTTTTTAACATCCTCCTGGCACTTTGTACACCAAAAAACATATATTACTCGCCTACGCCGATGACATCGATATAAGGGAATATAAGTGGGTCTGGCACTAAATAGAGAGAAGATCATGCTGATAGTATCAGCATGATCTGCATGGTGCATAAAGTACACAATTTTTCTCACAAGGCATTAAATTGAGCCAAGAATATTGCAAATATAGCTCCCTTTTATATTTTCGACTGACTTAATGTTTATTATGCCCCAAATAATAATCTGGTGCCCAATTGGTATCAAATTTTGCACAGTTTGATTTAAATCGATTTATAAAATGTTGTTGCATTGTGAAAAAGTCCCTAAATCTGTCCTAATGAAATTGAATTTCTATAGGATGACGAAGACATGTGTATGGATTGATTTAATATGGTTCACAATAAATACAGATTTTACTTGTTGTTCATTACATCGGAAGAGGAAGTAAAATAAGTTTCCCGTGCGGCTGGAAAATGACTACACATGACATTCTCCTTTCATTTACTGTACATCAGTATTTTTCCGCAAGGGCAACTCTGCATTTGGCTACCGAGATCTTTTTGAAATGTTGGCCAGCAAACATAGTTTAGCAGCTGAAAAATGTTTCCTTTGTCTGCAATGCTGGCCTTGCGTGTTTTTGTGTGACTGCTATTGCAGGATGGAGAACTTGGGCGAAGCATTAACTTCATGCAACTATTTTTATTTACTAAAAGTGAATAAAAACTTAACAGGAAGTCCTTGTAAAATAACTACAAAAGAGTAATAAAAAACTATATATTCGCATTGTTCTTAGATTCTTTTTTCGGATGTTTTTGTTTGACCGGACATCAAAAGTTTACCTAGTTCGTTCATATTCCACAGTCCATTGCACGTCAGGGTATACCGCCACCATCATCACTACTACTACACTGGTTCCCTAATGTTTGTATAAATGCCGAGCATTTATTATCAAAAAATCATACCTCTCGTTATACCCTACACAACTATGTTGTCAGGGTATTATAGCTTTGTGCAGCCCCAAAAGTTTGTAACGCCGCGAAATATTGGTCCTAGACCCACCTTTAAGTATACCGATCGTCATATCTCGACTAGCTGAGTCGATCAAGACATGTGTGTCCGTCCGTCCGTCCGTCCGTCTGTCCATTATAATTTGTAAACACGATACAGGTCACAGTTATGGACCAATCTTCACGAAATTTTGCATGTAGGATGGGTTCTGGCCAATGAAGACCCCTATTGTTTTTGGGAAAGATCGGTTAATATTTATACCCTACACAACTATGTTGTCAGGGTATTATAGCTTTGTGCAGCCCCAAATGTTTGTAACGCCGCGAAATATTGGTCCTAGACCCACCTTTAAGTATACCGATCGTCATATCTCGACTAGCTGAGTCGATCTAGACATGTGTGTCCGTCCGTCCGTCCGTCCGTCTGTCCATTATAATTTGTAAACACGATACAGGCCACAGTTATGGACCAATCTTCACGAAATTTTGCATGTAGGATGGGTTCTGGCCAATGAAGACCCCTATTGTTTTTGGAAAAGATCGGTTAATATTTAGGGGATGAAATGGACCAAATACTAAATTTTTGTCGGTTTTTCTGGTCGCTCCAGAGGCCGCAATTATGGCCCAAACACCGCGAATTTTTGCATGGAGAAGGGGATCGGGTCAGAGAATAAGCATGCATGTTTTGATAAAGATCGGTCAATATTTAGCGGGTCAAATGGACCCTGACTTTTGTGTGAAAAATGACAAAATTTGTATTCTATGGCATACATATTTACTCCTGGAGGATGTAGACCCCAGGAGTTGATAGCATATCCAAGAGGAGTGGTTGGCCTTTAAATTGATACCAAATATAGTGATGTATCTACTCAGATGTGGGAGTTACAGTCAAATATTTACAGGTGCTTACGTATTCAGATATTATTCAGTAACCCATTACCACATTAGAGGGAGAAATATCGCGCTGATGGCTTTGACATTTTTCATGAAGTTCCAGTTATGGTCAAGAACAACGCCTACAATTTTCGGTGATGATCAGATTAAAATTTTGGGATGAAATGGACCGAAAACATAATTTTTTGTGTGTTTTCGAGTAGAGTATAATCCGAAAATCACAACACAACCCACCGTGAAGGTAATCTGGACAAGTAATTAGAAGGACTGTACTGAATATTCGAAAAAAGTAAGGAAGAGGTGTTGTTAACCTCTAATCGGACAAGAGGGGGCAAATATCACGAAATATGACTCAGACTCGGAATAAACATCCTCAGAAAGTTAGAGTTCGTGGTAGTTGTGTAGGGTATCGCATGGTCGGCCCCGTCCGACTATACTGCTCCGCTCACTGGTTAGGGGATGAAATGGACCAAATACTAAATTTTTGTCGGTTTTTCTGGTCGCTCCAGAGGCCGCAATAATGGCCCGAACATCGTGAAATTTTGCATGGAGAAGGGGATCGGGCCAAAGAATAAGCATGCCTGTTTTGATAAAGATTGGTCAATATTTAGCGGGTCAAATGGACCCTGACTTTTGTGTGAAAAATGACAAAATTTGTATTCTATAGCGTATATATTTACCCCTGAATGACATCGATCCGAGAAGTTGATATTATATCAAAGAGGAGTGGTTGACCTTTACATTAATACCAATTATATTGTTGTATGTGCTCGGATGTCGGAGTTACACCTAAATATTTACTGGTATCTCCGTATCCGTATATTATTTAGTAACCCATTATCACTGTAGAGCGCGGAACTATAGCGCTGATCACTTTGAAATGTTCCATAAGGTTCCAGTTATGGTCAAGGACAAGGCCTATAATTTTCGCTGATGATCAGATAATATTCTTGGAATGAAGTGGACCGAAAACTTAATTTTTTGTGTTATTTTCGAGTCGATATATAGCCCACAAATGAAAGCCGAACATCACAACACAACTCACGGTGAAGGGAATCTGGATAATAACTGTACTGAATACTCGTAATATTCGGAAAATATGTCAGTGTGAGGAAGAGGTGCTGTTTACCTCTAATCGGGCAAGAGGATGCCAATATTACGAAATATTGCCCAGGCTCGGAATAAAAATCCGCAGAACTATATATAAACTACCGCAGTTCCGTGGTAGTTGTGTAGGGTATCGTATGGTCGGCCCCGTCCGACTATACTGCTCCGCTCACTGGTTTTTAGGCTATCTTGGTAGTTTTTGTTTTCATTTGTGTTGGTGTTGCTGTTGCTGCTGTTTGTTGCAAACGTTTAGAGTGGCTGTCCAATGAAAGGAAATGTGTGTGGTGGATACGAGTACAACCTTTTTCAAGTTTCATGTTTTTGGGAGAACATTTTGCCCGTTAACCCGGTTTATTTCCTTAAAAATAACATTTGTGTGAAAATGTTCTTGTTTTTGTTGTTGGGCGGATGTACTGATGATAGTCGAGATAAACTAACGAAATGTAAACACATCAAATTACATATGTATTTAATATGGCTAAAGTGAATAAACAAATGTACATTGATGTACATTCATGTTGGTGGAATTTTCACATTTGATATGTATTTACAGTTGTACAAGAGTAGGAGATAACTGAAAATAGCTGTATGTGATGAATTAACTGTTATTTGTTTCCGTTGAAGATTTACTTGTGCTGTTAACATAAATTTGTGAGGGAATATATTTGTACCAAGCAGGGAATTCTAAATGCTGAATAATTAATGTCCCAAGGGATATTAAACTGTGAGGAGGATATAAAGTATTTCCACACAGGATACTTGATTGATTGACTGAAGAAAATTTACCATTAGGGTAAACTGTAACATTTATGGTAAACTGTAATGGAAGGGTTGGGACTATGCAAATGTCGCTCTACTGGTGTACGTCTAGTATAGAAATTTATAACTGTCTTTGAAGTTGTCCAACTATCGATGTCTGTTCATTGGATAAATGATTTATCTCTCCGTTTTATTTGAGTTTCATAAATTTATATCACATTATACAAAATTTATAATTTTTCAAAATATAAGTTTTGGCCCAGTTTGGAATCTCTATTCATTTGATGTCTCTCTGATGCTGCAGAGCGTCAGGAAGAAGAATGCAACGATTTGAAGCACGACCAATAACATTCAGAGGTGTAGCTATTAATAGAATGTACTAATAAAAATAGAGTAAAATCGTTGGACTTTTCTGAAGAAGAGTCATGTTCATTCAAGCTTATTTTTCCAGATATAGCAGGCAAAAGGGTCATATATGTCATACAAACAAATAAAAAAGTGTCAGTCGGAGTTGCCTTGCGGAGATCTACGTAATAAAGAAGTTTTATTATTCGATTTTATAAGGTCTAACAGTTGACCATCCCTGGAGAGATTCCAGAGGAGGTTGCTCATCTTAGAATTTGATGTATTGACACTTTGTGGAGAAGGTACCATATGGAGTGGACCAACGGGTCCCGCATTTAAGATAGACCTATGTAAGGTAAATATATTGTAATTTACAAACTTTAGCTAAAATTGTATATTCTGTTAGCTGATATGTACAAGTTTTTAAAATGTTGATCCCTTGTGAGGGGGGTACTAGATGAAGTGGACCGTCAAGGGCCATCTTTAAACGTTATACATGTATGGCTAAAAAATTAGCTTGTGCAAAGTTTAGTTCTAATATATTATAAATCTCATTTTAATCAAAATTTCGACCATTTTGTGTGAAAGAAATATTTCGATATGTACATTTGGCATCAAATCGGACATTCCACCACATTTTTATTAGTTTAAGAACTTTTCAAAATTGTTACCCATTGGGGGTTAGCTATCGGACGAATTGGACCGAACTATGTTAGGATTCTGTCTAGTCTATGTAAAAATATTACGGTGACCAAAATTTGGATGAAGAAAACTTCGTTTCATAAACTTTTGATTGTTTCAAAATTTTGACCATTTGTGGGGAAGGTACTAGAATGAGTGGACCTATAGGTTCGGTCTAAAGTTGCTTTTGAATCAGATGATCTGTTCGCAAGATATCATAAAATACATTTTGAGCACAGTTTTAATAATTTTGTGGAGGGGATGTCAGAAAGAATGGTCCTATTTGTTCATCTTCGAACATGATTTGAGTTTATTAGGACCAATTTGTCTCATCTTAGGAATTGATCTAGGCTTGGAAAATTGTATTGACCACGATGACACTCCTGAGGAAATTAATTCACATTATTTATTTTTTCTAGCAACTTTATTTCACATATCCACCTCTTTTGAAGATCGCTGCAGACCTTAAAATAATGCTTCCAATATGTACTGTTTAAAAAGGAATTTTTTGGGAAAAAAATAACTAAAACCAGTATGGAAAGTAGTAAAGTCGGACTGGGCCGACTATATGATACCCTTCACCACTTTGGGTATATTGCGCATATGTCAATGTTCCCTCGAAGCAATATAAGCATGTGTTTCTGCAAACTGTGAACAATTTAATTTCATTCGGGCAGATTTAGAGTCGTCTGCAGGCCATAGGACACATTTATGGAAAACGTTTTATAGCAGAATTGATACACGCTATTCGGCAAGCCGCACTGTTAAAAATTTAATTTCAATCAGACACCCATTCGAAATACATATGGAAGCAGATGCAGCCCATCTGCTCCAATTTCAACAAAACGCAATAACGTCATTCAAGTCTCAATTTGATACATTATTCAAAATTTCCTGTTAATCGGACAAACATTAGGAGTTTGGAGAGCCATTTATATAAAATCAGACGGATATATATGAGTATGGGACAGCTATGTAGAAATCTGAACCGATCCTAAACTTACTACACATCATTCTAAACACAATTCAGGGAGCTATATCTAAATCTGAACCGATTTTTCCCAATTTCAATAGTTTTCGTCCTTGGGCCAAATAAGTGACCTATGCCAAATTTCACCCAATTCGGATCATAAATGCGACCTGTACTTTGTTTACAATTTAATGTGGACAGGCAGACGGACGGACATGCATAAATCGACTTAAAAAGTGATTCTATGCATATTCTCAAAAGGAACCATGTGCCTATCTCGTTTCTTTTTGCCTGTTACAAACATATGCACAAAGACATAATACCCTACAACAAAGTGTGGTGAAGGGTATAAAAATAACAATAGCAAAATTGTGTCGTTTAATGGTCTACTTGCTTGATTGAATATGGTTGAAATTATAAATAGAGAAACGTGGGTTCCCCGTAATAATTCCTTTTTAAGTAAATTCGTACTTGAAACATTATTAGGGCAAAAACGAGAGCAAAATTATAGTAATACTAACAAATATGTTTTACCTTTTTCTTGTTGATCAATTCTTTCCACAGTGAAAACTGATTTTTATTGAACCAATAAAACCTTTTTCTACATTTTTGTTATTATCTCCTACAATAAACTCCACAACAATAAGGACTTTATCACTCCTTTCAAATATCGGCTTTAAAAAAGAAAACCACTTAAAAAAATCTAATTCACACATCTACACCTTCAACCTTTTCTTCCTGAAATTGTATCTATTTTTTATGTACATACGAACGTATTTGTAAAAAACGTAAAAAAACCTCGTATATTTTACTTCCAGGAAATGAAAAAGAAATACTCACACCCACATACAAACCCCTTTAGACTCTCATTTTTTTGATACATCTTCCTTCCTCCATTGTAAAGTGTCTGTATTCACATTTCAAAAGAAATACAATGCGCGAGTATTTGTTTCTTTTCTGCCATTGAAATGTTGGAAATTTCCACGTAGCAAGCTTTTGTGTGTCAAGCCATATTTGATGCCACCTCATATTGACAAGGATTACAATCTCAATACAATAATGGTTTGTCATAAAAGGCTTGCCTTTTTACAGAAGCAAATCAGTTCGAAGAGACATATTAAAATATCCCGACAATTTTGTCCTTTGAAAAGCTATTTCCTTTGACAGAATCAAATTAAAACGGAGGAACGAATTTCAATAAATTAAAATCAATAAAAAATTTCAGAATAATAATAACAGAGAGTTTCAATATTGTTGAATTTAATCGCTTTAAGATATACGAAGTTGAATGTATGAAATGTAGCAAAAAATAAATATTAAATTTAAAGGAATAGAAGGATATTAGAAGAAAGTATTTTCCGTACATTTTTGGATATTACATTCATATTTTTCAACCTGAGTGTCTATAGTTTGTCATTTCCTGGCATAATATAAATGTCCTTATCGATTTTAGGTATTTTGAATTACGACTTCATGGTAGATGGTATACACATTTTTGCTCTCTACAACATCTGTTCTATTGAAATGCGTATGATTGATAGCAATGCGTGTGCGTGCTGGTGTTCAAGTGGGAATACATATTTATTCTCTAAAATCCAAAGAATCCCACACCAAATCTTATAAATCCAATTGTACTTCTATTGTTTGAACTCCTTCAAAAATATGCTCTTCTCATGATGTGCACTCGAGAGAGATGTAAACACGATACAGGTCACCATTATGGACCAATCTTTACGAAATGTTGCACGTAAGAATGGTTTTGGTCAATAAAGACCCCTATTGTTTTTGGCAAAGTTCGGAAATTATTTAGGGGATATAATGGACCAAAAACATTTTTTGACTGCTTTTCTGACCGCAATTACGGCCTAAACATCGCGAATTTTACATGAAGAAGGGGATCGGGCCAAAGAATAAGCATGCCTGTTTTGATAAAGATCGGTCAATATTTACCGGTTCAAATGGACCCTGACTTTTGCCGAACATCACAACATAACCCACGGTGAAGGGATTCTGGACAATAATTAGAAGGGCTGTACTGAAAATTAGTAATATTTGTTGACCTCTAGTTGCTCAAGATGGTTCAAGTATCGCGAAATATTATCCATGCTCAGAATATAGAACCACAAAAAGTTAGATTTTTGTGGAAGTTGTGTAGGGTATCATATGATCGGCCCGTTTGACTATACTGCTCCGCTCACTGGTTATTTTTGTTCTCTACTACAGATTTTGCACATTCCGCTCTAAACTGTTTGATTTTGTTTTGTATTGAGATGCGTATGATTGATTTCAGCACGTATACGTTCCGGTGTTCAACTGAGAATATTTAAGATTCAACAGAAGGCGTGGATTTTTTAAAAAAATATTGTTAAGGCTCAACTCAAGGCGTGGATTTTTTAAAGAATATTTTTAAAGCTCAACTCAAGGCGTGGATTTTTTAAGGACTAGTCTTTAAGGCTCCATACAAGGCGTTGAGTTTTTAAGGACTAGTTTTTAAGGCTCAACACAAGACGTGGATTTTTTAAAAGACTAATTTTTAAGGCTCTACACAAGGCGTGGAGTATTTAAGGACTAGTTTTTAAGGCTCAACATTAGGCGTGGATTTTTTTAAAGGCTAGTTTTTAGGATCAACACAAGGCTTGGATGTTTTAAGGACTAGTTTTTAAGGACAGTTTTTAAGGCTCAACACAAGGCGTGGATTTTTTAAGGACTAGTTTTTAAGGCTCAACACAAGGCGTGGATTTTTTAAGGACCAGTTTTTAAGGCTCAACACAAGGCGTGGATTTTTTAAGGACCAGTTTTTAAGGCTCAACACAAGGCGTGGATTTTTTAAGGACCAGTTTTTAAGGCTCAACACAAGGCGTGGATTTTTTAAGGACCAGTTTTTAAGACTCAACACAAGGCGTGGATTTTTTAAGGACTAGTTTTTAAGGCTCAACACAAGGCGTGGATTTTTTAAGGACTAGTTTTTAAGGCTCAACACAAGGCGTGGATTTTTTAAGGACTAGTTTTTAAGGCTCAACACAAGGCGTGGATTTTTTAAGGACTAGTTTTTAAGGCTCAACACAAGGCGTGGATTTTTTAAGGACTAGTTTTTAAGGCTCAACAAAAGGCGTGGATTTTTTAAGGACTAGTTTTTAAGGCTCAACACAAGGCGTGGATTTTTTAAGGACTAGTTTTTAAGGCTCAACACAAGGCGTGGATTTTTTAAGGACTAGTTTTTAAGGCTCAACACAAGGCGTTTTTTTAAGGACTAGTTTTTAAGGCTCAACAC
>NW_026873743.1:0-14894 GCF_032173495.1 Musca vetustissima | reverse complement strand
TTATTTTTTATAAGCTACTCTGACTTCTTCTTCTTCTTTATATTCTTGCTGGCAGGCATGCGACAAAAGGACAAAGGCCAAATTGAACTGTGAAAAATGACAAAAGAAAAGAAAAAATATTTTCATTAAAAAACAACAAAGAAATGCGAAAAGTGGGTTCATAATAAGATCACATTTAGGAAAAAAAACTACCCTTGCGCCTCCCTAGGAAAATGAAAAGCTTTTGTATTGTTTAGATGTTGTTGACTTAACTTGCTTTTGTTGTTATGTGCCCCTATGTGGTACACGACAATTGTTTTATATTTGAAATATAGACCTGATTTGTTGGGTTGATGTGTGAGGGCGGAATAAGGAAATCTGGCCGTGGCTACGGTTAATATATTCAGGATATGAAGAAGTTTTTTTTTAAGTTTCAAAAGTCATTCATGGGTGAGAAGGCAGAAAGTACTTAATGATCGGCATGGATGAATAACAACTAAAAAAGCAATGAGCGGAGCCGTATAGTGGGACGGGGCCGACCGACACTACGCAACTACCACATAATTCTAACTTTCCGCTTTTTATACCATTCACCACACTGTGGTAGAGGGTATTATGTCTTTGTGCATATGTTTGTAACAGGCAAAAGGAAACGAGGTAGACACATGGTTTCTTTTAAGAATACGCATAGATTCACATTCTGAGTCCGTCTGTTGGTGTTAAATTTTAAACAGAGTACAGGTTGCATTTATAATCCGATATGGATGAAATTTGGCACAGCGTATTTGTTTGGCACCAGGACGAACCCTATTTCAGATTTAGATATAGCTCCCATATATATTTTCGTCCGATTTAAGGTAAATGGTGTACCAAAGTCCCTATTTATCTTTCGATTTGCACGAAATTTGGCATAGCGTACTGAATTAAGTCTAGAATGATGTGCGCAAAGTTTCGTGAAAATCGGTTCAGATTTAGATATTACTCCCACTATAGTTCTCTAAAGTCCCTATATATATTTCGATTTGCACGAAATTTAGCATAGCGTACTGAATTAAGTATAGAATGATGTGTGCAAAGTTTCGTGAAAATCGGTTCTGATTGAGATATAGCTCCCATATATATCTTCGTCTGATTTAAGGTAAATTGTTCATCAAGGACCCAATATATCTTTCGATTGGCACGAAATTTGGTATAGACATATATGCATATGTAGACTATACCCAAGGTGGTGAAGGGTATCATATAGTCGGCCCAGTCCGACTTTACTACTTTCCTTATTGGCTTTATTCCGAGCCTGGGCAGTATATCGAAATAGTTGCACCCTCTTGCCCGATTACCGAGGATTGTGTTGTGATTTTCGGCATATAATTTTGGTAGATCGACTCGAAAAACAAACACAAAAAATAAGTTTTTAGTCCAACTCATCCCAAAATTATTACCTGATCATCACCGAAAATTATAGACGTTGTCCTTGACCATAACTGGAACCTCATGGAACATTTCAAAGAGATCAGCGCTATATTTCCGCCCTCCAGTGTGGTAATAAATTACTGAATAATATCTGAATCCCTAATCACCTGTAAATATTTACGTATAGCTTCTGGAGCGACCATAAAACCGACAAAAACTAAGTATTTGGTCTATTTCATCCCCTGAATATTAACCTATCTTTACCAAATACAATACGGGCCTTCATTGGTCAGAACCTATCCTACATGCAAACTTTCGTGAAGATTGATCCATAACTGTGGTCTGTATCATGTTTACAAATTATAATGGACAGACGGACGGACCCGCAAGTCTAGATCGGCTCAGCTAGACGAGATATCGGTATACTTAAGGGTGGGTCTAGGACCATTATGTAAAGTAGTGAATTGTGTCGAATTTCATTCTATTCATATAATAAATACCACCTGTATTTGGCTGACTAAAATACACAGACAGACGAATGGACAGAGATGCATGCATAAGTCGACTTAGACAGTGATTATATGTATTTTCTCAAAAGGAACAGTGGGTCGATATCGTCTGATCTTGCCTGTTACAAACATAAGCACAAAAACATGATACACAGGGAGAGTACCGTCATATGGAGGCTACTGCAAATAGTGGACCAAAATTCATCATTATACCACACTGTGGTACAGGGTATTATGTCTTTGTGCTAGTGTTTGTAACAGGCAAAAGGAAACGAGATAGACCCATGGTTCCTTTTGAGAATATGCATAGAATCACTTTCTGAGTCGATTTATGAATGTCCGTCCGTCTGTAAATGTTAAATTGTCAACAAAATGTAGGCATTTATTATCCGCATGAGATGCAATTTGGCACAGATCATTTATTTGGCCAAGGGACGAACCCTATTGAAATTGTGAAATATCGGTTTAGATTTAGATAAAGCTCCCATATATATTTTCGTCCGATTTTTAGCAAATGGGGCACCAAAGATTTAAAGTGTGTCCGATTGCCACATTATTACGCGCAACGTATCGAAATAGATATAGCTCCCATATATATGTTCGTCCGATTTTTCGCAAATGGTGCACTAAAGAGTCAAATTTAGGCCGATTGGCACGAAATTTTGCACAACGTACTGAAGTTAGGATAGACTAAGGTGTGCCAACTTTTATTGAAATCGGTTCAGATTTAGATATAGCTCCCAAATATATATGTTCGTCCGATTTTTTGCAAATGGTACACCAAAGATTGAAAGTGTGTCCGATTGGCACAACAATAAGCGCAACGTGTCGAAATGGGTCTGGGTTAACCGTTATATGGGGGCTACCCGAAAAAGTGCACCGATATTAATCATTTTTAGTGGAGACATTTGGTACGTGAACCGATAAAGCTCATCTTCGGACTTGCAGACAAGAGACAACATTATGCAAAATGTTGGCGATCTATCTCAATTTGGTTAGACGCTAGAGTGATTACAACAGAAAGACGGACCTGCGTAAATCGTCATAGAATATTACGCTGATCAAGAAAATATATACTTTATACAAATATACCCGGTTATAGATCGTTGAGTTAATTCGGTTCATATATAGACACAGATCACATATTTAACATAGTCGAATTTCATATCAATGGTCCTTCTAAAATTCAAGGTCTGTAAGGATGTATTTCTTAAATATAGCCAAAGTGGTAAAGGGTATCATAAAGTCGGCCCCGTCCAACTTTACAACTTTCCTTATTGGTTTTTAGTAAGAATATGTACTGCACAATGAGAACCCAAAATACCAAATTACAACTAATTTGGTTGAAGTTGAGACTAATATCTTCCAGTAAATTCAATTTTATTATACCCTCCACCATAAAAATCGGTCAATATCAGTCCATTTTTTCTGGGAGCCCCCTGTATACACTTACCTCCAAAATTTCATTATTGATTATTACATCCTACACATAAATCAATATTGGTCCTATTTTAGGTATAGCCTACATTTTTTGTTGCAATGAAATTTTGCATATTGAACTAGAATCATCCATCCGACCCCGAAATAAAATCCTATGTACGTTAGTGATGGCCCCATATACTTGGTGTTTGTTGTTCTTAAATATCTCCACTAAAAATGATCAATTTAGGTTTGCTGTAATTTGGTATTCGGGTTAGTTTCCACTTAAAGAATCTCCATATTATTCGGCATGTTTTTAGAATCGGATTTGTTGTAATTGCATATTTGTGGTACTCTTTGAGTGGCATATCTGTCTTAACAATATCGGTCCATGATACCTTTAATTTGCATTATTTTGAGGATTTTGGATATGACTCTTGTTGAATATATTTTCTATTCTGCTGCTAGTGGATGAAAGGAAAGACACTTGTGCTCTGGCTGGTGGCTTTATTGAGAGTGATTATCAATACCTTACACACTAAACAAGAAAACTTACTACTAAGAATATTTACAGTGGTTGTGTGTAGGTTACTCTAGGCGAACACATCGCAATTAGTCTACGCATGTATGTTGTGTGTTGGAAGTCCGTAACGTGGACATTCAATATTTACAACACTCCTCCTCAACACACATACATACATGCCCTAATCAACATCTCTCAAAACTTTTCTTTATTTACATAAATTCAAAATTACATTTAAATACACACAGTATTTTTATCAAATAAGATTAACACATAATCTCCTCCTGCATATTGCTCCCCTTCCACGGGTTCGACAATAGTTGACCTAACTGTGCACTCAGCACTGCCATCGAAACTCATTTGACACCGTCCGATGTGGGCTCTCCCCATCATTTTGACCGTAACGGTATTGGCACATTGGGTTGTTTTGTTCTCTGCAGAAACACATTCTGATTACAAATACAACTCCCCTCTTGCGGTCAGCAAACTCCAATTGCTCGTCGTTAATCTGCGCACATTTTTCTTTACGACATCTTTACCGCTTCATTGTCAACCGTCATTACATTGACTTGCAGGTACACAATCAACACGATATTTGAGCCTACCCCTTCCATTCCGCCAGAGACTTCTCGTAAACAATTTACGCATCGCAAATTCGTCGTCACACCGTTAGGCAAACACACAATGCTCTTGTTTGAATTGTTGTTGTCAATCACTTCACTAACGGTGTACGCATGCTCATGGGGATTTCGCTGCTCGACCTTTTTCGCTGTCTGGGCCTCTGCTGCCACTACTTGTGCGCGAACTATTTTTATCACTACCTGCGTTGTTGTTGCTGAATTCTTCTTGTGCGCCTCGGCAATCGCACCCTGCTTTTGTTGTTGCCATTCACTCTTTGCTCGAGTTTTCCAATCTGCCTCTTCAATAGAAATCTCCTACCAAACACATTGGTGGACCAGCACTGATTTCCTTCGCAGATTTTACCAGCCATAATTGTCCTCTGACAACTCCAATGCAACACATGCATGATTCCAGATGCGTACGTTGTCGACACACGACATAACGTACCCGACACTCGGTTATACAAACTGGAATGACTCTCAATGCCCTTTTTGTTTTGCACACTTCGATCACACAGATCGGTCACTGTCCACTTTCTTCCTTTCTTTCCTTGTGTAGTCCAAGCTCCATCGTTACTGAAACGAGCTGCCTTGGTTGCCGACACACAGCTAACCATTGGACTCACACAATCCACTAGGCTTACTGGATGCACTCTTTTTCCGTGGTTGGTATTCGACACACGAATAACCATTGGACGTAAACTTCGTCAAATTACTGCCGGACACTTATACACTTAGTACTTCTATCTCCATCAGAGTGATCCTGGGTACACTATTTATTCTTCCCTCACAGCTATTCTGGGTCTAAGCTATGACTGCTACGCTTGGGGTGACTGGGCCCATAACCTGTTGAATATATTTTCTATTCTGCTGCTAGTGGATGAAAGGAAAGACACTTGTGCTCTGGCTGGTGGCTTTATTGAGAGTGATTATCAATACCTTACACACTAAACAAGAAAACTTACTACTAAGAATATTTACAGTGGTTGTGTGTAGGTTACTCTAGGCGAACACATCGCAATTAGTCTACGCATGTATGTTGTGTGTTGGAAGTCCGTAACGTGGACATTCAATATTTACAACAACTCTCCACCGGGATAGCTCTAATTTAATATTTTGAGTTCTATTTCCAAAATTTATAAATATCGATCGACCTTCAATTTAGCATCCATACAAAGGTATAGCCCCCTATTGGTATTTTGATGGTCGTATTTTCCAACAGCAGTGTTTTAGCATTACGAAGTAGTTGGAATATAGCATTTCAGGATTTTGGAGTGTAAACAACTTCAAAGTACACTTTCCCACCTAATTTTCGATTTGTTCAAGCCCTAGCCAAATTTTCGAACCAGAGTGCTTTGTAATTTAGTATTTCCTTTAGTCTTGGAGGCAATTTACAGTGGCCTCCATATAAAATTACGGATAGCGATTGTGAATGTGCACGTAACGGTTGAGTGTATATAAAATGTTTGGCCTCTAATATAATTATATTACACACAAGTCGTAGTTCAACTCCCACATGACAGCCGTAAACATTCCAAATAAACCAATTGCCGTCCTATTTTAGATATTTCAAAAATATTAGACATATTATTTAAATTATGTAATATTAATAACTTGTTGCACATTTTATTTCCTGAATCGATTTATATATTTGAATATCCAAACATTGTTCACACCAACACATTTCCATGGAGACTAAATCCCCAACATAGTATCTGAACTGTGTGCGTGTCATGGTTCAGGACTTAATTAAAATTCCAAATGACCTATGAAGGTAGTAGTGATATTGCAGTCCATTGAGCTAGACAAATGTTTATGTGTTATCGTTGTTATTATTGTTGCTCTTGTTGATGATTATTATTATAGAATAGACAAACATTGAATAACTAACCCAAATGTCCCCGGACAATAAATCTCAACACTACAATGTGTTGAGATTTTCCTTTCGTACAATATATATGAAAATTAAAATTTCCAAAGAAAAACTAAACTAAAAAAATAAACAAAAGGAATAAACGCACAAACAAACAAAAAAGCGTTGTAAAAGACCAGTCAGCGGCTTTCGACGACATTCGCATTCACATTGCGATTCCATCAAAGTATACAGTGTCAAAGAACCAACCGAACAAACAATACAAAAACACAAGCGACATGACAAAACGACGACGACGAAGAAGAAGATCATCAGAATGTTTACATATCCTTGACAGGCAAAGATTTGAATACCCAAAAAAGCGGCACCACCTTCAATGGCAAACGACAACAGCAGTGGAAACTACAACCGCCAACAATATGACGAAGAAAAAGAAGAACAATAGCATTTTCAAACAATATGACTTTTACAGAATTAAAAAGAAGAAGAACAACACGAAATAGAAATAAGAAAACAAGATTTCTAAATTTCAACAGTGGTAACAGAATTTAATCTTTCAACACCAGCAGTGTCCGATAAAACACTGAAAGAAATTGTAATCTAGAAATATTATGCTTACTCCGTTTACTCATTCCGAACCGGTATTGAGACCGATCACAGGCTCTTGTTTCCCTCTGTTTGTCGATATCTCTTTGATATCACAGCTAATAGAATTAAGTTTGTTTTTTTCTACGAATATTTCGATACTAAATGAAAGTAGGCTTTGTGATTGCTTTCATTACTGAAAGTCGACACTGACTTTAGAACTTTGCAATATTAAAGTTTGACTTAACCACTGGTCCAAAAACCTTCTTACTTGTCTCAACATCGTACCTAGATGTATGAGATATCGACACAGCGGATGTTAAAACTTTTGCTAACCTATACCGACAATTGTACCAACCGATTGGGACCAATATTATTAACATCGTGTAGGAATTACCAATCATTTTGAATTATCCATATATGAGGGGCTATCCCAAAACGTGGACCTGATCAAGAATCCTCCATACTATGGTATAAAATATAACCAGTAAGGAAAGTAGAAAATTCGGACGGGTCCGACTATATGATACCCTTCACCACTATGGGTATATTAAACGAATGCATCCTAACAGAAGGATGAATACTCTACATATATACCCTTTATCTAAATGTGAACCGACTTAGATCAATCCATAAACATGCCATTCGTTTGTTACAAAAGGGGGTAAAATGGAGTTGAGTATTTGAAGCCCAATTAACACGAAGGCTACATATGTACTTCTACACGCAATTACGTCATTTTATTCTGAAAAAAAAACATAAAGAGTTCGATGAAACATTTACATAAAATCGGATGAAAATAGATACGGAAACTATATCCAAATATGAACGGATTTCAAGGAAACTTGTCACAGGTTAGGTTACACTAATTTATGCACGTTTTGTTCCTAGTAGACATATTATGGGTCCTTGCGTCCAACATAAAAAAGGACAAAACTACATCTGGACGGATTCCAACAAAACATGACACACGTTTGGCTATAGTATCGTAAGTACGTTGTGCTTACTGTTGTGTCAAACTTTGCACACATCATTCTAGACTTAATTCCCATATATAGTTTCGTCCGATTTAAGGTAAATGGGGCACCAAAGTCCCTCTATATCCTTCGATTTGCATGAAATTTGGCAGAGCGTAATGAATTAGGTCCAGAATGATGTGTGCCAAGTTTCGAGAAACTTGGCACACATCAAACTCGAGAAACAGATTTAGATATAGCTCCCATATATAGTTTCGTCCGATTTATGGTAAATGGGGCACCAAAGTCCCTCTATATCTTTCGATTTGCATGAAATTTGGCACAGAGTACTGAATTAGGTCCAGAATGATGTGTGCCAAGTTTCGAGAAAATCGGTTCAGAATTAAATATAGCTCCCATATATAGTTTCGTCCGATTTAAGGTAATTGGGGCACCAAAGTCACTCTATATCTTTCGATTTGCATGAAATTTGGCACAGAGTAGGTCCAGAATGATGTGTGCCAAGTTTCGAGAAAATCGGTTCAGATTTAAATATAGCTCTCATATATAGTTTCGTCCGATTTATGTTAAATGGGGCACCAAAGTCCCTCTATATCTTGTGATTTGCATGAAATTTGGCACAGCGTACTGATTTTAGTCCAGAATTTTGTGTGCCAAGTTTCGTAAAAATCGGTTGAGATTTAGATATAGCTGATATGAAGTAATTGACGGACCAAAACACCAATATATGGCTGATAGGAACTAAACGTACCGAAATTAGTATAACTTAACCTGTGACAAGTTTCGTTTAAATCGTTTCATGTTTGGGTATATCTTCCGTATATATTTTTTTACCGATTTTAAGTAAATTGTACATCAAACTCCTCATGTTTGTCAGATTGACATCAAATTTAGCATAACGTACAAAATTGAGCCTAGAATAAAGTAGTTACGTTTTCTAGAAGTACAGACGTAGCCTAACGGATGACCTATTGATATTTGTTTGAAGTCCGACTTTTGTCACATTGATGATAAATATCACATATAAATTTATTTTATTTCTAAATTTCATGTTAATAGTCCTGTTTAATGTACCCATAGTGGTGAAGGGTATCATATAGTCGGCCCCGTCCGACTTTACTACTTTCCTTACTGGTTAGTTATGCCTTATTGCATTTTAGCTGACGATATATATATATATATATATATATATAATCGGCCGAACATATATATGACAGATATATTTAATCTGCAACGATTTTCACGAAATTTAAAACACATCATTTTAGACTCATTTCAGTACACTATGCCGAATTTCGTGCAAATCGATCGATATATTGGGACTTTGTTACAACATTTATATTAAATCGGTCGAACATATAAATGGGAGACATATCTGAATCTTATGTCGATTTTCAAGAAAACCGATTTTCAAGAAAATTTACACAAATAATTTTAGTCTCTAGACTTCGGTACACCGCTTACATTAAATCGGTCGGACATATATATGGGAGCTATATCTTAATCTGAACTAAAATTTTACACACATCATTCTATACTCAGTTCTGTACGCTATGCCAAATTTCATGCAAATCGGAAGATATATACTTTGGTATACCATTTTCATTTAATCGGACGAATATATATATATATGGGAGCTATATCTAAATCAGACCCGATTTTTCCCAATTTCAATAGGTTTCGTCCTTGGCCAAATAGACGGACTATGCCAAATTCCATCCAATTCGGATCATAAATGCGACCTGTACTTTGTTTACAATTTAACATGTGATTCTATGCATATTCTCAAAAGGAACCATGAGTCTATCTCGATTATTTTTGCCTGTTACAAAAATATGCAGGAAGTCATAATACCCTGTACCACAGTGTGGTGAAGGGCATAGAAATAATTGATCAATAATGATTTGGTTTTTGGAGCGGAATTTGTATACACTTCACCACACTGTGGTACAGGGTGTTATGTCTTTGTGCATATGTTTGTAACAGGCAATGTCCGTCCGTCCGTCGGTCTGTTGCTGTTAAATTGTAAACAAAGTACAGGTCGCATTTACGATCCGAATTAAATGAAATTTGGCACAGCTCATTTGTTTGGCCCAAGGACGAACCATATTGAAATTCGGAAAAATGGGTTCAGATTTAGATATAGCTCTGAATTAAGGTATGTGGTGTACCAAAGTCCCTATATATCTTTCGGAATGATGGAATGGTGTGTGCAAAATTCTACACATCATTCTATACTCAGTTCAGTACGCTTTGCCAAATTTCATGCAAATCGGAAGATACCAGGAAGATACCATATTCATTTAGTCGGACGAAAATATATATGGGAGCTATATCTAAATCAGAACCGATTTTTCCCAATTTCAATAGGTTTCGTCCTTAGGCCAAATAGACGGACTCTGCCAAATTTCATCCAATTCGGATCATAAATGCGACCTGTACTTTGTTTACAATTTAACATGGACAGACAGACGGACTGACGGACATGCATAAATCGACTCAGAAAGTGATTCTATGCATATTCTCAAAAGGAGCAATTTTTTGTGTTTTTCTTCGAGTCGAACTACAATTATAAGACGGACAAGTAATTAGAAGGGATGTACTGAATATTAGTAATATTCGGAAAAATTGGGCAAGATGGTGCAAATATCACGAAATGTTGATCAGGCTCAATGTAAACATCCGCAGTATAGTAGGCCCCGTCCGACTATACTGCTCCCCTCACTAGTTAGTTGTGACACAAATCGAAAATGTTAGTTTCGAAATTTAACTATAATGGTCCAGAGTTAGGCATGGAACCTCATATAATGATAACTCCAAATGTTCGGAAATTCCTACACGACATAATCAATTATGGTTAGGTATGGAAGCAACCGCCACCCCACCGTCCGATGATCTTTGATGATCTCATATAAGTTCGCCCTATAAATTGCAGTATTTTGAAAATTTTACACATGTGCCACCCTACCATGCGTTATCAATATCGGTTCAGGTTTTGGGATTTTTTAAATAATATCCATTAAAAATTGCTGAAATTTCTATTTTCTTGGTACAATTGTCGGTATAGGTACTTTTTGGTATGTTCCACAATCGGTATACCCATGGTGGAAGGTATCTAAAGTTTGGTTCGGCCGAACTTAACGCCTTATTCACATGTTATTACCAGTTTCATATTGTCCGTTTTTTTCTCAGTGTATTGGTAAAAGTTTCTTTGTCGAAGATTGAAAACATACTGCCAAGACCAACAGATGGCACAACTTTACATAGATGAGAGGGGGCGGGCAAATGAAGACTTTAAACAGAAACAGAAAGTATTACATGTAAAATAAACACATCGTCGTTCGTGCCATTGTTGCAGGACGAATAGCTGGCTGAATGAGTGAGTCAGTGAGACAGTCAGTCCGTCCATCAGTGAGTATTTTTGTTGACTTTGAGTTATGCTAAAAACATGACAATGAAACCAAAGTGTCCTTCACCAACAGTGTCTGATGGATGTAATAAATTTGTATATTGCTCTTGGATATGAATGGGTGAATGTCTGTAGCTATGTATGCATGCATCATACAATGTTTGTATTTGTGACATGAAAGTGAACGAACAGCAAACCAACACTCACGTACATAAACAATATATACTGTATATATATACAAACACACACACACAGACACAAAATAGATATATCAATGGGTTTAAGAGATTTATATTGACGAAGACATTCAAATGGGTTGTAAAGAGAACATGAATCCGAGTTTGAATCTAACGACAAAAAAAATTAAATTTTTAAAAATCCCTGATGGGAAAAATATTGGCTTGTGAAGTCTTTCTTTTTTCAAGAATTAGGGACAAAAGCCTCATTTTATATCCTCCACCATAATCAGTATGGTTCACGATTTAAGATAGTGCTTATTTAACTTTACCTTCCGAGTTGTTCCTTTATTTCCCCATGACGGCAATTTACCACGAGTTTTTCCTTTATTTTCTCCTGGCAGAAAATTGCCATGACATAGCCCCCTTCAGCACAATTCGGGAAAGTCCAACTTTTTTACCCTTCACCACACTGTGGTACAGGGTATTATGTCTTTGTGCATATGTTTGTAACAGGCAAAAGGAAACGAGATAGATATAGCTCCCATATATAGGTTCGTCCGATTTAAGGTAAATGGTGCACCAAAGTCCCTATATATCATTCGCTTTGCACGAAATTTGGCATAGAGTACTGTATTAGGTCCAGAATGATGTGTGCCAAGTTTCGAAAAAAATCGGTTCAGATTTAGATATAGCTCCCATATATAGTTTCGTCCGATTTAAGGTAATTGGTGCACCAAAGTCCCTATATATCATTCGCTTTGCACGAAATTTGGCATAGAGTACTGTATTAGGTCCAGAATGATGTGTGCCAAGTTTCGAAAAAAATCGGTTCAGATTTAGATATAGCTCCCATATATAGTTTCGTCCGATTTAATGGTGCACCAAAGTCCCTATATATCCTTCGATTTGCAAGAAATTTAGGTCCAAAATGATGTGTGCCAAGTTTCGAGAAAATCGGTTCAGATTTAGATATAGCTCCCATATATTTTCGTCCGATTTAAGGTAAATGGTGCACAAAAATCCCTATATATCATTCGATTTGCTCGAAATTTGGCACAGCGTAATGAATTAGATCTAGAATGATGTGTGCTAAGTTTCAGAAAAATCGGTTCTGGTTTTGATATAGCTCCCACATATACATATATATTTGTCCGATTTTACATAAATGGTGCACCAACCTTCTAATGTTTGTCCGATTAACACGATTTTTTGCACAACGTATCAAGTTGAGACTTAAATAACGTTATTGCGTTTTGTTGAAATTGATGTACATGCTGCCATAGCTTTCATATGTATTTCGAATGGATGTCTGAATGAAATTTAAATATTAACAGTGTGGCGACCGAATATCGTGGATTCATTTTGCTAATTTTTAATTTCGTTTTTCATAAATTTGTCCCATGGTACGAAGTCGACTTTAAATCTGCCCGAATGAAATTAAATTTATCATAGGTAGCAGAAAGACTTGCGTATGTTCCTTGGATGGGATACATATGTAATATATACCCAAAGTGGTGAAGGGTATCATATATTCGGCCCCGTCCGACTTTACTACTTTCCTTACTGGTTTTTGAATGACACATTTGTCAATGTATATAGAAAGAATTTCTTCATCCATACCTTACCCATTCTAATATATGTATGTAAATAAGAACTGTTATTGCCTTTGAGTTGGTTATTTCCATTTGTAATTTTTAATGTAAATAGTCCGGGTACTTTGGGTCTTGTGACTATTTATTTATATATTCATTCAAATTATACAATTTCCGCATGTCCTTTTGTGTTCATTAAACTTTATCGTATGGCCTAGTACCCCTTTTTTATTAAATTACTACAATAAGGAATGAATGCAGAGGTTCAAAGATAAATTGACGATATTTATAAGATTCGCAAAATGGTCAGAGGGCAGAGAACATCTTTGTTGTTAGGAATGAGACAACATTTTAAAATTTTATTTTTTTTTTTCGAAGAGTAATGGGTTATATGGCAAATATATTTTTAGTTCTCTTCAAATGAGTATTTTTATTAAAATACTATAAAATTGAGCCCGAGGAGAGGAAAGTTATTTGGAATGGAGCAAGTTGTCATATATAATAAAATTTCTGTATAGATCTATTCTTTTAGACATATTATGGTTTGATTTTCAGTCAATTTACGCATCAACTAACCTATAACAAATCTGAAGATGGGGTCAATCGGCCAACAAAAACAACATCAAAACCTATTTGCAAGGATGATCCTAAGATCCAATTTGATCCTACCCTTGCACATCGTAACATCCAAAACATTATAAAGACCGAAGATGGTCCCATCATTACCATTAGTTCAGGTTCGGTGGAAAAAGAGGTGGTTTACCCCACCACATGTGCAATATTAGGACATACACTTAGAACTGTGAGTGACCTATTTTGCGCTCTAAATAAAGAATAAATTTAAAAGAAGTCATCTTTACATATGATTTTTCGTTATCTTCTCGGAATTCTATTTTTTTTGTGAAGTCCTTCCATTCACACCTCCTTAGGTCGTTTATTCCGCGAAAAGTGGCATTTCCTAAGATTTGGGTTCGGATGCTTTAAAAGGCTGGGCAGTGGCACTGACATTGTTGCAATGTTTCGCTGTCTTCTCGCTGTGTAAATGGGCCTATAGGCTGTTATATCCTGTGAGAATACCTGCCAGTATGCTGATTTCCTCATTGCTGGGCATTAAATTTTGTTTATATTATCCTCATTTGGATATGTGTTCGTGTGTTTTCCAGTCCCCTAGCTTTTCTATGACCTCAGTCCGAAACGCGTTGTACTAAAAGGTTTGGTGTTATTTGACGAATTCCAGTCCCGAATTTTCTGCTAGTCGGGAGCTATCTGCGTAACAACAGTTACCTGGCGGCAGGTTTGCTAGGGGTCCCCTATCCCATGGTTGCCCGTTTGGTATCATAGTTTCACATGATTTGGCTACTCACATGTCAGGTATTCGGTTCGACTAAAAACTACCACCATAGTATGAAGGGTATATAAATTGTGTCATTCTGTTTGTAACTCATCGAACTATTCATTTCCGACCGCATAAAGTACATACATTATTGATCTGGATAATATACTAAAATTCAAATTTTTGCATGGAGTTGCCTTTTGTCTCCAGGCAGGTCAAGTTCCATATAAGCGCTCCCCCCTATGGTATAGGGTATACAAAGTTCGGCCCGACCGAACCTTATTAACTATATTCCATATAGTCTACACAGCCCTATATGCTGTTATCCACGCGTATTTTAGGCTTGGTCTAATAACGGTCTTATAGATCCAGTGTATCATCTTGGGATTCAAACCCCATTTAGAGCTACGCCTCTAAATGAGGTTGTCTATCCGTTGCTGTATGTGGTATTTTTGTCTAGAATGACTCCCAGATATTTAACTGTAT
>NW_026873742.1:0-14768 GCF_032173495.1 Musca vetustissima | reverse complement strand
TATTTACCAGGACTTGGTCTCAGCTGATATTTCCCTCTTCCTTAAAACTGATTGTTCCGTCCCATGTTCTTTGATATAAAGTTCTTCAGCGGAACTTAACAATGTTTTTTATTTTCTTTAATATATTTAGTATTAATTCGATGTTCTTGTAACAACAATAAAGTGGTTGTGTAATCAAGGTTGTTCTCCACAGAATTAATTATTATATATCACTGCTCCTAAAAATAAAGCAATACACCTAAATAAGCTACACAATTTAATGAACTTTTAATTTACCTCACATTCTGCCATGGATTGGCACCGAGATTAGAAACACCTTTTAGGCAAATTATGACACTGATGTTAAAAATTTATTTTAAATTTAATGAATATTTAATGAGCAAGCAATGTTAAAAACTCAAAAACAAAAAAAATCGGCATATAGCCGCATTGCTGTTGTTGTTGATGTTGTCTTTCCTGTTGCTCTTTTCCAAATTGTCGGTTAAATGTTGTCTACACTTAGGCGGCATTTGTATTTATTAAAACTGTAAATATACTTGTAGGCTTTTGGCTTAAGGCTCCTTTCATAGAGAAGACAAAAAAAAGAAAAGATTTGTTAAACAACTTTTAAAGATAATGAGAGACCGGCTGAACTGAAAGAATTAATGTTTTTTTATGCGAAACCGACAATGTTAGGCCGTTTGAAGAGGTTGGATGGATGTATGCGGTGCAGTGCGAAGTGCTGCGATTCTTTACATTCCCGGTAAAAACAAAATCAATTTACATTTTATGGCGTTTTCATTTGTAATTTCTTTAGAGGTTTTGGTTTTAGATTTTGTTTTCATTCAACAGAGGAGAGAGATTTTATTTTTATAACGCTTAGATAAAAAAGAAATGAAGATTTTATTTTTATAGTAAAAGTTGTTTCGCCTCGAGAAAACCATGTCAATGACTGTTATACATACTTCGGAATGTATGAGAGCTATCTATTTTTGTTGCATTCTATTTTTTGTTTTTGTTGGTATTCTACTTATACTGAAAATGTTGCATATCTAAAAGAGAATACTCGTTGGTTCGTTGGTCAATAACAAATATTTCGAATATTTCATATCCGCGTAACTGAATCTATGTGAAGTTTTTTTATGTTTACTAAGTACTTCCTTGTATCTCAGTTCAATACGGATATTGAATACGTTTATCTTCGCTAATGGACTTTGGAAAGTAAGTTTTTGTGTTCTTCTTTAAAAAATGATTCTCTACTGTATTTGTACATTCAATATTTTCAATTAAGTTTCATTTATCAATTGTTTACAAATGTCAAAAGGGTTCAATTTATCTTAATCACTGAAAATATATTATTTTTTACTAAAAGACAATTGGTATTATATTATAGCTTTGAGTGTTGAATAATCATATTCTTGATCAGAAAAAAATTCTAAGACCTAGTCATATCCTCCTTTTGCTTTCGTGGGATTTGAGATAGAGAGAAATCTGTAAGCATGTTCGAAGATGGGATATAATTCCGGGTTTCCGGAGGGTGAAAAATGTTTTAAATATTGGCATAGCTGGAGATGGGCAATGGATAAATACCCGGTAAATTTGGTAAATACTAATATGTGGGAATTTATTTGGGTATTTACCATATTGAATCGGTAATACAATATCTTACACCCTATATCCAGGTTTCTATTATCAAATCGATTTAGAAAGGATAGCTTTACGATACTTTAAAGATCCGGTATAAACTCATTAACACTTTAAAGACGTGGATAAATACCCATGTATTTACCCAAAAATTGAGTATAAACTCATTAAGTGGCGAACCACAAGACATAGGCGGCCAAAATTTGGCTCACATGTTTTTATTGTCAAAGCAAATATTGCTATGGAAATTTTGATATAGCCCATATAATTGTACCCCCCGATTTATGGTATTTTTTGTCTATTAGACACATTTTACCAGTTAATGATATTATACCCAATTTTTGAGTAAATACTGGGGGCTACCACATATTTGGTACCCATAGGTAACATTCTGCGCAAATGACAGCCAATTTTATACAAAAATGTGTCTAATAGGCAAAAAATACCATAATTCGAGAGGTACATTTATATTGGGGGCTCTATAAAAACATGGACCAAGGGACCCCCTTTTCCATAGCAATATTTGTTTTGCCATTAAAAACATGTGAGCCAAATTTTGGCCGCCTTTGTCAAGAGGTGCGTCAGTTAATGGGATTATACCCACTTTTGGGGTAAAAACTTGGGTATTTAACCACGTCTTTAAAGTAACGTAAATCTATCCATTCTAAAACGATTTTATAAGAGAAACCCGGTGTAAGATGTTGTATTACCGTTTCAATATAGTAAATACCCAAATAAATACCCGCAAATGGGTATTTAGGCGTAGCCCCTATATAACGGTCCAGTCCTATGATTGGTGTTGGAAAGTAGCCATGAGCCGAACTTGCCAATGTCTTTAACTTTTCTTCTAACAAAATGTCATAACATGTGTCTTTACTGACCTGGGAGGAAAGGAGGATACCCTAAAATAAAATTGCAGCTACTCTACCGAACATTTTGGTGAATTGTTATAGACAAATATATACCATTTTCAATACCAAACATCAATGTATGTGCAAAATTTAAAAGCTATATAATCAATATTGCGAGCTCTATGCAGGTTCAGCTATAGTTACTTTTGAGAATACATAGAATTGTATTTGTTAAACATGACATAAAACATTATATTGGTCCTATGGAAATTTGTGAGAATCGTATCGAATTTAGATATAGTTACAAACTATAATTTCGTCGGATTTCATGTGTATGCCCTTCGAAATACAGTACGTCTTTTAAGTAATTAACTTTTAATTCAATTGAGATATATTTTAACATGCTTTTCATCCGAATTCGTTTTGTTTCATATTTTGGATTCTCACTATCTTCCAAATCTACATGCCAAAAAATATTAATTTTGGTGAAGTTTATAGTTATGAGGAAAAAATATGTAAAATTAATGTACTAGAAAAAGGTGATTAAAATTCACAAAATATCTAATAGTGTGACTAGGGTTTTATGTAGCTATACAAAAACGGAAAACAATGTTAATAATTTTTGGTAGTGGAAATTGACAGCCAATGAGAATGCAAAATACAACCAATACGGTTGAAAAACGTGTCCAAAATTCCCAAAATGCCGACTTGGGCCAATAATAATAAAATAAAGATTTGACGCTACTGTTTTTGGTTCGATGAGAATCCAAAATAACAAATTACAACAAATTTGAGAAACAGATAATGTTTTCATATTTTCGCAAACTTATACTTAATGTTTTGATTAACCCTGAAATTAAAGTTCATTTTTTGTAAAGGACGTATATGCGCAATATTTTATTTTTTGTAGAAATGTCATACAAATTATGGTCCAACGATTATCCGATTAAAATGAAATTTTTGATAAAGCGCTGAGTTGCAGCATACAAAATGAAGTGTCGTGTTAATTAAAGCGGTCCAGATTTATGTATAGTTCTCATAAATAACCTTATTGGATTTTATACAAATTGCGTATATAAATACTGTCGTCCGATTTCATGCCAATAATCCGTTGAAGGTACTATGTATGTTCTATCAAAGGGATGTAGTAAATATACAACCAACAACATTTGTGATGATTTTTGTTGTACATGATTTGTATATACCCATACTGGTTTAGGTATTACGATATCACCCAAAGTTAGATATTTTTAGAATTTGGAACACAATCTAGACGGAGTTTAGCATAGCGCACCGAATATTGTCTGAATTAAATGCAAAGTTCAGTTCAGAATAACAGGGAACACAAAGTAAATTTGGAACCATTTTTATTGTAATTAAGTAGGGAAACTCCTTGTTGCTTCTCGTACCATTCATTCATTAGTCGTAGGTTTCTCGGGTCTTGCCCTTCTTTCTACCGTTATGTCATTTGTTATCAATGAGTTTTTGAATGCAACTTCTTATTTTTTGAACATCTTTTATGTTATCAACTTGCTCACTTAACATTTTCCAGGAGTTTTGTTTTCTCATCGTCTCCCTTACTTATGTTACTAGGTGCTTCTTCCTTGTGACTTTTTGTAGCTTCCTCCTCTCCAATCCTTTCAAATCTTGAAGTAGACAGAGGTGGAAAGGTAGTGCGCCTTACACCTAGTCTTTGTAATTTTTTTATAATCGATCTTTCCCACGCCACTCTTACCCGCCCCTGCCGACCGAGGGGGCCTCCTCCCCATAACGTAGGGAGAACGTACACCCCATAATCCGGATTATGGAGGGTTAGTAATGTTGGGAAACCCCGGCTACAGTAAACATCAGCCGGTTATACAATTTAAAGTTAATTCAACAGAACAATAAGGACAAACATAAACATCTGGCAACTGCTTGCACTCTACAGTTCTAAACGTAGAATAGAATTTTTATTACATGTATTGGATCAGATAAAGAGATGCGATTATACAGGTTGTTATATATTTCACATAAAGATCTAAAGGGATTACATAACTCATAATTAGATCTCACTAAAGGAAGATAAAGCGGTATATAATTACGAGTAAGACGTGTAGGTACATTAAACTTGATTTCACCGATTAAAAATTTCGAGTCAATTTGACCGCGTAAAAGTTTAATTAAAAATATAGATCTTAGCATTAAACGTCTTCGTTCTAGTGTTGGAAGATTAATAAGTTTTAAACGATTTTCATAAGGGTGGAGTGCTTCAACTGGACTCCAAGGCAAACCTCTAAGAGCAAATAAGAGAAATTTTGTTTGGACAGATTCTATTTTTTAGAATAACAACTGTAAAACGGGCTCCACAATACACATCCATAGTCCAATGTAGGCCGAACTAGACTAACAAATAAACGTTTTGTCACATAAGGGTCGTCAAACTCTTTAGACCATCGTTTTATGAATCCTAGTAAAGATTTGGCTTTATTTACGCATGACTCAATATGCAAATTAAATCGCAATTTATCATCTAAGATAACGCCAAGATCAACAAAGGAGTCAACATTGTCTAATTTGTAAGATCCTATAAAATAATCGGTAGGAATTTAGCGACATTTAGATAGGCAATTTTTTTTTAAATTTTTTAAGATTTAGTGACATGCCGTTAATACTGCACCAGTATTCAAGACAGTGCAAATCATTTTGTAGAGTAAGGGCTTGATTTTGTAAGTCTAAATTTCTGAAAAGTTTTACATCATCAGCAAACATCAACACTTTAGAAAATTGAATCGCTGATGGAAGATCATTAAGGTATAACACAAATAGTACCTTGAGGGACTCCAGAATGAACATCAATATTTTTAGAGAAAATATCATTATAAGACACGCTTTGAGTACGGTTTTGCAAGTAGGATGAAATCCAGGACAAAATTTTGAATGGAAAACCCATGACGTCCAATTTAAATAATAAAAGTTTGTGTAACACCGTATCAAACGCTTTAATAAAATCAGTGTAAATTACATCTGTTTGTTGTTTTGTAGAAAATCCATGGTGTGCATGGCATGTTAATTCCATCAGATTAGTTAAAGTCGATCTCCCTTTTATAAAACCATGTTGACAAGGTGAAATTATTGGCGAAACGAAATGAATTATTCTACGTGATACTAGAAGTTCGAAAAGTTTTGGAATGCCGCTTAATTTTGCAATACCCCTATAATTCTCAATAACATTTCTGCTACCAGACTTATGTGAGGGGGTAATGAAGCTAGATCTCCAGAACAGAGGAAAATATCCTGTAGATAGCGAAAGATTAAAAATAGCAGTGAGGGACTTATGTTGTTCATAAGCACAAGTTTTCAAAAAATTCCCAGGTACTCCATCAGGACCTGGGGAGCAACAATAATTTATTGACACTAAACCATTCAACACTTCATCTTCTGTTAGAAGAAAAGTAGTGAAATTGTTTATTTTATCAATATTAAAAGCATAATTAGAGTTTGCCATTAAATTCCTGCTCAAGCCTAACTCAAGGGGACACCCCTCTTCGTTCTGCTGGGGAAGAAGTGCCCCAACAGTGTCTTGTTCTGTGTGCCAAAGACTTTGATGTGCATGCGTTCTGTCCTGAAATCTCTGTCCCAATCTCTAACGAAGACCTAATCTCTCTAATTTTTATGACATTGGACAATAATATAATTAACACATGCTGCTAAAAAACTTATAGCAATAATTTATATTGAGTACCTCTTTGTAATAAATTTTACCTTTAAAACTTTTTCATTTTCTATTTGTAAGTTTTCCCCAGTTTCATCTTGATTTTGTACATGACGCAAAATATATATATACATACGTATAATCATATTTTGTTCTTATCTTCTTCGGTAAAATGATGTCAAATGCAAGTAGCAGGGTAAAATTTTCAAAATGAAATTGCATCTGCAGTGGTACAAATCCCCAAAGTTCTTTTAGCTTTTGAAAAATTGCACAACTTTATAATTTAAAGTTGTCCGAAGAACGAATGTACGGATGTGTGTCTTGAAATGTGTTATGTTAAAGTGGTGGTGATGTAGCAGCCAACTAAAGTGCATACTTGTAAGAAAGGGGTATGAAATAAGGTAACCGTTAAATATTTGTTTTAATATATAATTACGAACAATATCACATTAGATGGAGCATTTTTATTACGATAAAAACTAATATTTTTATACTATTTGGTAAGTTCTAATTAATTGAAAATAAATTCTTCCATTCTAATAACCCTGTATTTGTTGCAGAATTTCCTATAAATATATATAGAATAGATTATTTTGAAATCGACTTTAAAATGGACTCAATATATTTACAATATACAAGAGCTTTTTAGTATATACACTTCGAATTTGTTGAAGTTTGTAAAAACTTGGGAATTCACAATCTTATATATTATACCATGCTCATTACAACTGAAATTACTCATTGAATCAATTGCCGCAGGTAGTGGCAATATGTTTATACTTATCCAAAAAGTATTTTATTTTCAGAAACTCGATCCTAACGATTTTATTATGGTCAAAAGTTAAATACACGTATTTCAAAGAATATTTCCTGAATAACACATCCAACACTGACGGAGCGTATTGTTGCTTTCATTTTCGCACAACATTAGGTACGATCCAGTGTCACGACCAAAAATGGTCAAAACCAACTTTCTCGGAGGACAAATTCATTGATGAGAATTGATAGAAAACACTCCATGTAGAATAAATATGAAATTTGGTATTGATACGTCTGTTGTTTTTATGTAAATAGAGACCATATCAAGTTTACAGCTGTCCATGACTGTACTTAGTTCATACAATTTGTAAAGCAAATTTTTAAATTAGTGGAGTAGAACAAAAAAGTTTCATCCTAATCTTTTATACCCTTCACCACACTGTGGTACAGGGTATTACATCTTTGGGCATATTTTTGTAACATGCATAAGGAAACGAGATAGACACATGGTTCCTTTTGAGAATATGCATAGAATCACTTTCTGAGTCGATTTACGCATGTCAGTCCGTCCGTCCATGTATTTTTGTGAACAAAGTACAGGTCACATTTATGATCCGATTTGGATGAAATTTGGCATAGGTCACTTATTTGGCCCAAGGACGAACTCTATTGAAATTGAGAAAAATCGGTTCAGATTTAGATATAGCTCCCATATATATATATATATATATATATTCGTCCGATTTAATGTAAATGGTGCAACAAAGTCCCTATATATCTTTCGATTTACACGAAATTTGGCACAGCGTAATGAATTAGGTATAGAATGATGTGTGCTAAGTTTTGTGAAGATCGGTTTAGATTTAGATATAACTCCCATATATAGTTTCGTCCGATTTAAGGTAAATGGTGCACCAAAGTCCCTATATATCTTTCGATTTGCACAAAATTTGGCATATCATACTGAATTAGGTCTAGAATGATGTGTGTTAAGTTTCCTGAAAATCGGTTCAGATTTAGATATAGCTCCCATATATATTTTCATCCGATTTAAGGTAAATGGTGCACCAAAGTCCCTATATATCTTTCGATTTGCACGAAATTTGGCACAGCGTAATGAATTAGGTCTAGAATTATGTTTGTTAAGTTTTGTGAAAATCGGTTCAGATTTAGATATAGCTCCCATATATATGTTCGTCCGATTTAATGTAAATAGTGATAGAAATTTGACACATCGTACTTAATTAAGTATAGAATGATGTGCGTTAAGATTCGTGGAAATCGGTTCAGATTTAGATATAGCTCCCATATATATTTTCATTCGATTTACGGTAATTGGTGCACCAAAGACCGTATTTATCTTTCGATTTGAATTACTGAATTACGTCTATAATAATGTGTGTTAAGTTTCGTGAAAATCGGTTCAGATTTAGATATAGCTACCATATATAGTTTCGTCCGATTTAGGTAAATGGTGCACCAAAGTCCTTGGAAATCTTTTCATTGGCACGAATTTTGGCAAAGCGTTATAAATTAAGTCTAGAATAATGTGTGCAAAGTTTCGTGAAAATCGATTCAGATTTAAATATAGCTCCCATATATATTTTCCAATACCCAAAGTGGTGAAGGGTATCATATAGTCGGCCTAGTCCGACTTTACAACTTTCCTTACTGGTTTTGCTTTCATTTTAGCACAATATTAGGTACGATCCACTATGGGCCAGGAATCCAATTTTTGGGCAAAAAGTTCATTTCAGGTATAGCCTATAATATTTTTTATATATTTGACATCTGGGGACTTTGAGTTTTATACCAGTAACATTTTATAACATTGTGAATAACGGTTTACAGATGACAGGAGGTCAAATTCAAAATGTCATAGTTTTCTGAAAGTAATATATATTTGAAAAAAATGTTTTTAACATTGATATGCGTCAAAATATTAACATGAAATGGCGGTCATTTAAACTGAAGGGACTGGTGGACTGAAGTTTCAGAACCTAGTGGCAAGCAGTGCCAGAGGACATTTTTATGGTTATAGCACCAATCGACGCATTGATATGTTTTCTGTCCAGAATTACTAATATTGCATGCTGATGATAAAATTGGAAGACACTAGTCTCACCTTTAACCACATTGGTTGTAATTTGGCATTTTGTACTCACATTGCGTAGCACATATTCTTACCAAATATTATCAATTTAGTTGCCCTCATATAACTGTAGCCCCTAATGTTGAATTTTTGGAGATTTTCATTTTTGATTTCATTCTTGAATTCCTTAAATTCACAATCAATACAGCCTAATACATACATACATTATATATATATATATATATATATATGTGTGTGTGTGTTTATAGTCCCTTGAATATATTTTCCATTGGGTTGATATGAGAAAACTTTTGTAGACATAATTCAAAGTAAGTCGAAACTTTGCTATGAATATCCTTAAATGGGTGCAGGAATTGAGCGTGAATCTATTTTAACACACATACATACATTCCCATACAACATTGTTACAAAGTGGTGGAGTTGTTACCATTGAAAGTGTGTGTATTTTATTTTTTTGTAAATTTTGTAATTTTATTCAAATAATTTCGAAGGATTTTTTGTTTTCTACTTAAATGTTATTGGAATTTTAAATGAGTTTGGTTTACTGTATTTTTATTTGTGTACGAAAAATAGAAGTTTTGTAATCATTTTAACTGGTTTTGGTAGAAGTGGTTGGAATATGGGTTGTGGTATTTACATTTCTCAAATATTTTGTTAATAGAGTTCAAGCTGTGTAATTTGAATATTTTCTGCGAAGATTATTAAGTTTTGCCACAATTTTTATTTGATTTTTCATTTCATTTAATACAAATATTAAGAAAACAATTTGTATAAACTAAGAAAATGTGTTTTATTTTATTTTTCATTTTAAAATGAAGTTAGAAATAATATCGTGTTATAAGCGACCGGATAGAACTTTTGTATACGCCATTTAATCCTTAACCCAAATAATATGATAAATCAGGTACTACGGTAATATGGTGACCACAAAAACGAATGTATTGCCATTAGCGATATTGTTTTTGGAAATATTTTGTAAATTTATAAATAATTATATTTAATTAAAAGTACCCTGGTGTGTCTGCCACTCCTAAATTGTGCTGTGTAGAGCTGACATCCAATTACACTGCGCAGGCTTATTTATACCCGTATGACAGGCTAGCTAAAGGGTATCTTTCTAATACACCATGGAAATCCGTCATGATACACGTAATCTGAAGAGATTTTCTCAAACAGTTTGAGATAATTAACGGCATTCAACGCTAATAACAGTTAGTATGTTGGTAGCTATATACTTCCAATACCTTTTTATGTAATATATATATTTTTATGTAATATATAGAATATAATTCTTTCATATTAATAAAGAGTTATGCCTCAAGGGACTTTACAACTGGCGACAGAAATAGGATTCCACCAATATTTTTCACCAGCACTTGGCTTCAGTAGCAGATACATCCATTTACCAAGCTTCGTAAATGAATGGGTGGGTATAAATAGCATTATCATACTGATGCAGTGTATTAGAAAAAAATAATCGATATACAATATAGTATAGACTTCATATAGGCGTACTGCCCAATTTTTTTAGTCGGGTGAAAATATATTCGCAGAAATTATGCAATATAGGTCAATATTCTCATACGGCCGCATATAAAGGTACCGTCACATATTTGTATTTTAAATGTTTAAGTCGCATTTTTACTGTATTTTTGCATTATGGGTAGTTGAACAGTAAAAACATGTTCACAGGAATTTTGCATAACCCCTATTTTACAGGTTCCGCCCAATTTTGGGTATTGGGATGTCCATAAACCCTTTTCCAATTTAAGTAACTGGAATTTGCCATTTGACTTTTTACCATAAATATTGACATTTGTCTATATAAGTCAATATTATAACATAGCATCTATTTGAAGGTCCGTCTTATTTGCGGTAATTTGAAATTTGGTATTCCGGATTCCAGATGAATATAAAAATTTCTCCAAGAATGTATTCAACATAGTCCACAATCTAAGGTCTTCATGTTTTCGGTCCAACCGACACGAGTCCCAATATTAGTATTTTTGCAGGTTTTGGAAAAAATTTAATTTTCACAGGCGCGTAGGATGAAATATTTTAAAAACTATGATTGTTGTAATCCTAGTAAGGTGTTAACGGGACGATAGAACAATTTTGACTAATATTCTTTATTTTTTCAATTAGAAAATGAAAACCATTAAGGAAAATAGTAAAGTCGGACGGGCACGACTATATGATACCCTTCACCACTTTGGGTATATTCAACAGATGAATCTTAACAGACGTCGCATTTTTGAAGGATCAGTAAAATGAAATTGGACCCATAAACATATCTTTCTGCAACCTATACTAAATTGTTCATTTGATCAGATATAGAGTTGCTTCTTACAATGGGACAAAATTATGTAGATCAATTTAAAGCAAAATTTTGTGCCAATCGGACCCACCTGGGGAATTCGGTGCAGCATTTATATCTAACTTATAGGTTATACTAAGTTCATTACGAAAGATATATGTGGACTTTGGTGCACCATTTACATTAAATCGGACGAAAATGTATATAAGAGCTATATCTAAATCTGGACCGATTTTCAGGAAACTTAACACACATCATTCTAAACTCACTTCATTGCGCTATGTCAAATTTCGTGCAAATCGAAAGATATATAGGGACTTTGGTACACCATTAAATATAAAAATATAAAAAATATTTTTTCTTCGTCTTACTTTACCACTATTAAAGTTTTCGAAAATCGGACAAAAGTTAAGTCTTTTGTTCAAATATTTCAATATTTGAGACGATTTTAACAAAATCCACATTATTCTTATCCCAAAACTGTATCCCATGAAAAGTCATTTCCATTTTCCATTGAGTGTACTCAATGGAAAATGGAAATTTTCGCCTCAATTGGGAAAAAGTCGGGTCTTAGGCGCACCACCTTGTATACGGGAGCTATATCCCTTATCTTAACCGATTCTCAACAATTTGGATAGACTAAACATATGAAACGCACTAAGGGTAGAAGTTGCACAAAATTTCAAAAAGTGGCACATTTGGTATCAAAATATAAAAGTGGCACATTTGGTACCAAAATAAAAAAGTGGCAAAGAGTGGCAAGGCGGAAAAAAGAATCAAAATTGCTACTTTAGTGGCACAACGGCCACGCTGTTCTCTACTTGCTATTCCCTCAAATGTATTTCTCATATCACTTGGTGTATTTATGTAGTTTTGTAACCGTGTGTTTGGCTATTGTTTCTTTTGCTAACAAACTCTGTCGCGATTGTGAACAGTTTAGCATTTCATTACTTGTTTATTTCAGACACTGCATATATTATAAAATTCGCATATGCATTTTCCAAATTATTTCGATATAATAAACAGATGTAACATAACTTACCGAGAGCTTAATATTGATATATGTGATGGGTGTTCTAATAGTGACTTAACATGCGAAAGTGGTCAATAATACAACAAATGAACGGTCTTGAATGACCCATGTTGGATTTCAATTGGTTATGACTTGTATATTGACAATATGTCCATCCGATTGACTTCAAGTTTTAGCATAGCGTACTTAATTGACAATGTGACAATTTTTGCTTTAAATCGGTTCAAATTTAGATAGACCTCCTACATTGGTTCAAATTCAATTTAAACAGTTTCTTTAAATTTTCCGCTTTTAATATCCCAGCTTAATTTACGGAAAAGCCCTCAATGAATTAAGCCGAAAAAAAAATATGTTGGCCTTTGTTCCTAGAATAAAAAAATAACCCCAAACCTTTTATCCTTACGCCCCACTTCCGATTAGTAGTTGTGGCGGCTAATCAAAGCTGAAAAACAAGACATAATGTAAACAAATTTTCTTGTTGACGTTTCACCCTGCCTTTTGGCTTGAGTTTGATATCAAAACCTTCTACGACTTTGTAATTTAATGAAAATTTTTCCAACACTTTTTTTTGTATAACATTGAGTCCAATAAAAAAACAGCAACAACGACAACAACAGTAACGTCATCAAAATGCATATACTGCAGAAAGAAAAAACTTCTAACCCTGAACTTTTAAAGTGTTTTGCTGCATATGGTGAGGCCGATGCTGCTGCTGCTACTACTGCAGATGTTTTTGAGAATTTTAAGAACTGGATTGCATTACGAAGAACAAGAATTTGTTTCCCCAACAGCAGCCACCAATTGTTGCCATTAACACACTGGCTGAAGTTGATGTAGAGAAACAACAACAAAAACAGCCAACATTTGTTTTAACTTTTCCGCTTTTTTACACTATTCGCTTCTTTTGTTTCATATTTCACCCCGTGTTTTTACTATTTGTCATAGTTGTAGAGAAAATAGTAAACATGATGAGAAGAAGAAGCAAAAACACAGAATGAACAAATATGCTCAGGAATGCTGTGCAACAATAACGAAAGAAATTAATTAAATACAAGCTCATCACAACACAAATATTCACAAAAGAACTCATCTGTCTTTGCCACCCCACAATGTCAGGAAAGGGTTGAGGAATATAAAAAACTAGCAACTTCAACCATGGATGCATAAAAGCTGGTTCCTTGCCTTTCTCATTTACCACTGCTAAATATTTATACGAAGCTGTTCCCTGTTGTGTTTGAGTTTTGAGAAAATAGAACAGAATATTTATTGCTCAAGTTCTGACATCATTTAACCCCTTTTCTATGAATATTGCGATGGCCTTACACTCGTTGGTTTAGTTATGTACAAGCATATGATGAATATTAAAGACATTTCAAATTGAGATATTAGGGTTGAAATTGCCAGTTTTAAAAGGAAGTCCTGTAACAGGTGGATAATGGGTGGGAAATTTCCCACTTATTCCCATATGGTAATGTTATACAATTAATGGCTTCATAATTAGTTATCTAAAGCAAAAATAAATATTTGCTTTGGTTGTAAGGTACAACATACAAATCATAACGAAACATACATGAATAGCTTTGTTAAATGTTGGCAGTTCACTTAGAGTTTTGGGATTTTGACGTTAAAAATTGTCTGTTGGGAGATATATTTAACTTCTGAGGGAACAAAACACCAAATTACAGACTATCAGATTGGAGAACTGTTCTACAACCTTTAGTATTCCGAAAGATATTTTATAGCCGCCACTTCGACTGAAAAATTCGGACCATTCATCAATACAGACCCAAACTGAAGATTTTCTAAACATATATCGTTAATTTGCTGCAAGAGAGGCATAACTCAAAAAACGTGATCTTCGAGTTAATGATGCACGATTGTTCGCTATAATAGAACTGAGGTTGTGTAAAAAAATCATATGAATATCTCTTACACACTCTAATTGAGAAAGTGTGATTAAATTGAAAACTCAAAACGTATTTTCTGCAAAATCGTGTTTTTTGAGTTATGCCTGTCTAGCAGCAAATGAGCGATATTTTGTATTTACCAAGAACTCCAAATACCAAATTACAGTCACTTAGGTTTGGAATATTTGTCAAAATATGGATCGATTTTGAATTTTTTTTTTTGGTGAAGATGCGTTTTATTCCCCTAGAATCCGATATATCAAATTACAGCCCTCCTCAACTGTCACCAATAAATTTATAAGCAGATTGTAGACGACTTGGTGGGGAAGGACCTTTCACCTCCCATTACCGAAATTAGCCCATATTGTTTCGGTTAAATTATTTCTGCATCGTATCATTGAGTGTCATCGAAGAAACTCTGGCAGCGATTTTAACCCGAACATCCAATCCAAATGTGGAGCTACTCAACTG
>NW_026873741.1:0-14794 GCF_032173495.1 Musca vetustissima | reverse complement strand
TGGAAGAGACTTCTATGGACTTCGAAGTCAAAAGAGGAAAAATATGGATTCAATGGATTGATTGCCATTATATATTTAATTGGATATGATGCTGAAGAGAGTTATTGAATTTATATAACCAGTGAGCGGAGCAGTATAGTCGGACGGGGCCGACCATGCGATACCCTACACAACTACCACGAACTCTAACTTTCTGAGGATGTTTATTCCGAGTCTGCCCCCTCTTGTCCGATTAGAGGTTAACAACACCTCTTCCTTACTTTTTTCGAATATTCAGTACAGTCTTTCTAATTACTTGTCCAGATTACCTTCACGGTGGGTTGTGTTGTGATTTTCGGATTATACTCTACTCGAAAACACACAAAAAATTATGTTTTCGGTCCATTTCATCCCAAAATTTTAATCTGATCATCACCGAAAATTGTAGGCGTTGTTCTTGACCATAACTGGAACTTCATGAAAAATTTCAAAGCCATCAGCGCGATATTTCTCCCTCTAATGTGGTAATGGGTTACTAAATAATATCTGAATACGTAAGCACCTGTAAATATTTGACTGTAACTCCCACATCTGAGTAGATACATCACTATATTTGGTATCAATTTAAAGGAAAACCACTCCTCTTGGATATGCTATCAACTCCTGGGGTCTACATCCTCCAGGAGTAAATATATATGCCATAGAATACAAATTTTGTCATTTTTCACACAAAAGTCAGGGTCCATTTGACCCGCTAAATATTGACCGATCTTTATCAAAACATGCATGCTTATTCTCTGGCCCGATCCCCTTCTGCATGCAAAAATTCGTGGTGTTTGGGCCATAATTGCGGCCTCTGGAGCGACCAGAAAAACCGACAAAAATAATGTTTTTGGTCCATTTCATCCCCTAAATATTAACCGATCTTTTCCAAAAACAATAGGGGTCTTCATTGGCCAGAACCCATCCTACATGCAAAATTTCGTGAAGTTTGGTCCATAACTGTGGCCTGTATCGTGTTTACAAATTATAATGGACAGACAGACGGACGGACGGACGGACACACATGTCTAGATCGACTCAGCTAGTCGAGATATGACGATCGGTATACTTAAAGGTGGGTCTAGGACCAATATTTCGCGGCGTTACAAACATTTGGGGCTGCACAAAGCTATAATACCCTGACAACATAGTTGTGTAGGGTATAAAAATCGACTGTGTAATTTTGCCTAGGGATGTTCAATTTAGTGATGAACTTACAAAATGCGATGATAATTTTCAAGATATGAATGTAGGGTATTCCAATAATAGAAGGGAAGAAAAAAATTACATTTAAATCCTATAAAAGACCTTAAGAAGGAGTATTAGAAGAACACTATGATCCGACAAGTATATCAAAAATGTTCAAGATATTCGTTATGAGTCAGATTGGGAAGAACTTGAGATATTTAAAGAATGTTCGCAAGTTACTTTTTGGATAAATCGAAATCAATAGTGGAGTGTCAATAAGTCAGAAAGAAAGCGAAAAAAATATTTCTGGAAAGATTTATAATTACTGTTTGTAGACCTAAGATGTAATATTTGAAAATGATTTGCAGAGAGGCTAACAAATATCAGTTTTATATTATTTATTACAAAACACAAAAAAACATACAATATAAGTAATATAAAAAACTTACTGTTGTACAATTATGTTCGAGCTTAAAGAAACAAATAACTAGTTGGCCTGCTATATACGTATATTAATTTGAATATATTGTTATTTTTAATAAATTAAGTTAAATCTTTAACTATATTCTGTACTATAGTTTAACAAACAGTCGATTACAATATTTTAGATTAAGCATTATTAATTTGTACCTTTCGACATTTCGAACAAAATTTAAAAAACAAAACTAATTAAACCTGCCTTTAAGTAAAAAATTCTTGCTTGCAAAAATCTACATTTAGTTAAACATACATATATATTTGCTAATAATTGTTGTTTTATATATACTTACACATATTATTTAGTGATTCTTATAAGTAATTCTTTGTAACAGAACTTACAAGAAAAGAAAAAAACAGAGAAACATAAATATGATATATTTATCTAAAGAAAAATGAGTGATTGGAAAGAATCGAATTAAATCGAATATTAATTAAAAATTATTATCTATTATTTTATTATTTAATATTTTTTCATTATATTGTCATTCCTTGTGTTTACTTTCCATACTTACTTGGAGAAACATAAATGTAAACATTACTTCTTTCAATATTATTGGAAAACTTCAAAAATGAAAATAAATTTAATATACAATAAATATATTGGCGTTATCGATATAAAAAATAAATTATTTATTACCCAAAAAATATTTTTACTTATTTTTTTATTCAAAAGCAGTGTTTACATTTGGAGCTCATCAACAATGACACTGAAGACTCCATAAATTTCAAATACTCTTGATAGGCTGTCTGATGAAATATACAGAGTTCGCAATATTTCGAACTTAGCCTTGCATATACATTTCTGCTACCGTTTGGTATTAAGAATTGTTTTGGTATAGCCCAGATATTTGTGTATTATGAAGGTTTCAAACCTATTTCGAATCGAAGAAAAATTAATTTGTCACTCCTGGTCTATGGAGGCTATAATTTCCCAAAAAAATTGTTAATGCAGAATCTTCTTTTAACATAACACCCATTATCCGTCACAATTTTCCATGCATTTCATTTTTTCACAGTATAAAATACCACCTAATATAAACAAAGCGATCGTGTACTACTACAATTGGATGCGCAGCAGAAACTCGTCCATGGGACTTGGCCCTGATGGAATCTGTTGACGCAACTGGATGAACCAAGAGTAGAGTACCTTACCAAAGTCCTCAATTTGCCATTAGCCACTATAATAATAATAATAGTTCCCGATGCCTTGAAAATAGGCCGAGTGGCTGTACTGTTTAGTAAACTATATGTAAAGGAATTCTCAGAAGTCAGATAGTGTAATGAAATTATTTGTTTTCTAAAAGTTTATATTTTAAGGTGGATCATAAAATATGTGTAGTTCGAGACTGCTACCGAGTTGCTGATAATCAACACGGGTTTCGGTGCATGTAATGAAAGACCTCAACCAGAAAAGGTCGTGTCATAGAACAGTTGTGGTAGCGCTTAATTTATTTTGATACTGTTAATAGCGCGAAATTGTTCGAGGACTTCGAAGGAACTACCATCCACGCATGTTAGAAACGTTCGATCGTGATCGTTTTACGTGGAAGGTCACTAAGAGGGGTGAGATATCCGAAACTTTGATCTCTGCCTTCCTATAGCGTGGGCATATCACACTGTTTATAACATGGACAGCGGGGATAGCGGTAACTTTGAGTGTGCAGGTCGATGAGTCCATAATTTCGACCACTAAATATCCTAAGGTTCTAAGGGTCATATTCGGCAACCTATAGCCTATTGAAGTGGAGAGTTCTACAAGAGGGGGTGATATCTCCGGAACTGTTTAATATCTGCCTTTCCATATCGTGGACATATTACACTGCTGACAACATGGACAGCGAGGATAGCAGTAGCTTTGAATGTGCAGGTCTATGAGTCCTTTATTTCGACCACTAAATATCCCAGGGTTCTAAAAATTACATTCTATAGCCTATATAGATCTTCTGCGCATGTCACACAAGGTTTAATAGTCACAACCGGCAGTGTTTGGGTAGTTGATGAAGAACCCTTTAATCTGCTCTGAAACGGAATGTTCTGGTGTGATGCCAAATGTCCGAACCTTGACACGGTTGAATTTAATTCGTAGATGCAATTTCGCAACAATAGTCGACATAAATACAACTTATCAAGTAAATACATATGTAAGCCACATTGCCCAATATGCATGATGAGCCGCTTAACCAACGGCGAAACGCGTCGGGAATGTAGTATCTATCTGGCTTTCCTTTTCATTAATAAAAAAGAACCCATTACGTTCTGTGATATATACTATTTAGATTCAGTGTGGTCTGCTAATGTAAGTTATACACAGTGGAAAAAATATTCAATCCTGGCAGAATGTTGCCCTGAGTACTGCAACGGCGTGCCTCCTCATGTCCCCAATGGACCACTAACATGAGAAGACGAGATCCTTCCAATGCTTCAACGCAACAAGATATTGTAGGTGCTATATCTGTTTGGGTGTTATATGGAAAGAAGACGACTGTCGACTGAATGATCTTTATGATCTGGAGATGTCAGAGGATACAGGGTAACTAAAATCCTCGGAGAACACCAGCTTCCGAGACAAACAAGACCGATTTTGGCAAAACGAAGATCAGGGTGGTGTAACCGCCTCAATTCGTATTAGTGGCGATATTTTGGCAAGATGCACAACATCAGTTCGACATTTGGTATACACCTTTTCAATTGTCCAGCAAACCATCACAAATATTTTGTATTATGCAGCCCAGTGTGGTCCGCTAATCAGTCAATCTTGTCAAAGGACTGCAACAGGACAACATTACCCTAATAGACTATTTCTGTGGGTCAACACAACAAGATGTTGTCGAAAAATTCGGGTGTTGCAGAAGCAGAAATCGGAATCACCAACCAATGAAAAGACAATCTGGAGAAAGAGGTGTAGAAAAGAGAGCCCCTATGTCAACAGACCTAGCAAACAGCATTGATTTGTATTCCCGCTGATGCAGTTGGAAAAGAAATTTTTGAATACAGGGTGAATAAAATTCTCGGAGAACACCCGTGACAAACAGAAACTACCGTGACAAACCACAGTGATTTTGGCACCACTGAGATGTGGATGGTATACCTGTTTGGTATTGGGCACGGATTGATGGCATTGTCAGTAATATCTATTCGGCATGTGGTAATTGTCTACATGACAGGATACACCTCTTCAAATGCCCAGCCACCTACTTACGTAACCCCAATTTCACCATAGGCACAACTTGTACTGGTCGATGCCTTTTGAAACTGGATTTAGAAGCAGAACCAGATTGAACAAAGACTTTCTAGCAGCATAGAGTAATGGGTTGGCGTTGTACCATTACCAATGAAGACCGATAGTGGGAGAAGAACATTTCGAGGAGAAAGAAACGTGGCTTATCGGGGTGCTGTCTAAGCCGAAATTTCTTTAGGACCTTTGGGATATTTGTATGCATTCTAAAATATTAACCATCATTTTCTTCTAGATTGTAATCACTTTGGTAGGAATATACAGAAAATTGAGCGGGACCTTCTGGTGGATGTAGGCCCGCCCCCAAAATCCCGATGTGCTAAATTACAGCTCTATAGGTTGGAAAATGCGAAAAAAAACCACCAAAATACCGAAAATGGTGCGGGATCTTTATATGAGGTCTATGTAAAAAACTGGACTGGATTGATAAGTTACTGCATAGATGTAGGCCAGCCTCCAAAATGTCGATAAGTCAAATATCAGCCCCTTCGCTTTAAAAAAAAGGACTAAAATTTTAAAAATCCGGAAAATTGGATGGAACCTTCATATGCGGCCGATGTCAAAACATAGACCTGTATTGAAAAAATTCAGCATTGCCTCCAAAAACACAGAATGCCAAACAACAGCTACTTTGGTTGGAAATTGCATTGCTAATTTCTGCGTTGAAATAGATCAGTCTTTAAACCCCCTGTGTGCCAAATTACAGCTACTTCGGTGAGAAATGGGACAAAAACTTTAAAAACACTGAAAATGGGTCGGGACCTTTATATCGGGGATATTTTAAATTATCGACATATATTGATAATTGTCTGCATAGGTGTAGAACAGTCTCCAAAAATTCAGAATGCCAAATTTTGTTGGAAAATGCGTCTAAATTCTTTAAAATATTGAAATTTAAGTGTTATAACTAAGCGTGGGCCGATGTATCCCCTCTGTAATACCAAAATTCTAGGAGTAATAGCAAGGCCAATGCATAATTTTAAAGGTGTGTTTTGTTAATATTGCGATGCCTATCGTGATTTCAACAGACTGGCATAGAATATGGGGGTCATATTTTATGTGGATCTCCGGCTAACATTTCGTGGAGTTGCGGGCCGGCTGTAAGGCGTTCACTTTAAATGGATGCAAAATAAGTTGCCCTATAAATCTCATACTTCGATTTAATGTAGGTTGGGCAAATGTGCAATTAATGGATCTAATCGGATACTCCAATCGGTACCGTTGTATGGGGGCTACTCTGAAACTTGTGTCAATATTAATAATTTTGGTGCGGATATGTGTTTTTCAGTGAGAACCCAACATACCAAATTCCAGCCAAGTCGGTTGGTAAACGTGTCCAAAATCCCCAAAATACCAAATATTGGCAGGTACCGCTATCTGGGGGCTACCCTGTAACTTAGGTCAATATTAATAAATTTTGGTATGTTTGGGGGTACCGTTATATGGAGACAGACGGGCAAACATAAATCGACATAGAATTTTATTCTGATTATATATTTTTTGGGGTCTCCCGTGAATATTTCGAGGTGTTGCAAACAGACTTCACTTTCTGGTGGAAGGTATAAAAAGAATTGTTTACACATAACTCTTATTTACATTTGATTATTTATTTTTTCTTGTAAAGTAATTTTAATTTTATATGGTTTCCGGTACAGAAGAACTTATGAATTTATAAACAAAAATATACTGGTAAACTATGTTAGACTGATTGTTACTTTATGTAATGTTTTCAATTTTTTGGAATAGTTAATTTAATGAAGAAAAAAAAATAACAAAAAGATTTCTGCAAAAATAGAAATCTGGAATAAAATATTATAAAAAATAAAAAAACACTCTCCCAATAATAAAAGAAACATGATTACAAATACAAACATAAAAACGCAATAGTTTTATAAGAATATTAAAAGATTAACATAAATCACAACAAAAACAACAATTGTTAACAATTTTAGAAATAGAAAAAATAATTAAAATATTTCTTAATATCAACTGGAAACAAAATAAAAAAGAGCGTAAAGGGGGGAACACATACGAGGATTCAGGTCTGTTTAGTTGCCTTTGTATCAAATGTCAATTTTTAAAGGAATATCTGAGTCAAACTTGTGCAAGGACGCCGTTCTCCTTTATTCTTTTAGAACCAAATAAACCAACTTAACATGTCAAGCCTATAGTCCTCTTATGTGTTGACCCCTTAACAATTACGATTCGACTACTAAAACTAAAGGTCTATCTCGAATTTTTTTCGAAATTAACCTCAATGAAATTTTGAGGAATATGCTTCCGTTTCCGGTTGTTTAAGATTCAAAATGCTACCACAAGTACATATGTATGTCAAAATATTATAAACTGAAAAAACAAACAAAATACAACAACAACAAAATCTATGAAATTTAGGAATTCTATGACAGGAATTAGACATAACAAACAGCAACTATCTACCTATCTCTATCTAACTAATTTTATCTCTCATCATTGTCTGTCTAAAAAAACAAAGAAATCAACAAAATAAAATCGAAAACAAATTAATAAAAAAAAATAACAAAAATACATGTATGTATGTGTGACGCTACAGGTAATGCATCTGTATGCGTACATCTCTAGAAACAAATAAATCAAAATATACTTTTAGTCATTGTTAGTAAATTAACGGTCGACAAAATGAAATCGATAAACGTTCTGAAAACAAAAAACAAAACAAACTGAAATAAAATAAAAAATAAATCGAATTGTTCAAAAATAAAATTGAGCCTCTTTTTTTACTAAAGGTAAAATGTAAGTAAAAGCAGTGAGCGCAGCAGTATAGTCGGACGGGGCCGACCATATGATACCCTACACAACTTCCATGAAAATCGAACTTTCTGTGGTTCCATATTCTGAGCATGGACAATATTTCGCGATATTTGAATATGTTATGTTTCTGGAACCTATGTAACCGGTGCAACATTTCCCTGAACTCCAACGAATATACAAATGAGAGCTATATCTAAATCTGAACCGATTCCAACAAAATTATATGTCAATCGTACAAACTTTGGGTCTTTAGTGCACACTTTACAAAAAATCGAAGGAAAATATATATGGGAGCTATATCTAAATCAAAACCGATTTTCACGAAACTTAGCACATGTCATTTAAGACTCAATTTCGCTACGCTAAATTTCGTGCAAATCGAATGATATATAGGGACTTTGGTGTAGCATTTCTATTAAATCGGACGAAAATATATATGGGAGCTATATCTAAATCTGAACCGATTTTCACGAAACTTAACCCACATCATTCTGCACTTAATTAAGTATGCTATGCCAAATTTCGTGCAAATCGAAAGGTATATAGAGACTTTGGTGCACCATTTGCATAAAATCGCACGAAACTATATATGGGAGCTACATCTAAATCTTAACCAATTTTCAAGAAACTCTGCAAATAATATTCTAGACTTAATTGGGTACGCTATGCCAAATTTCGTGGAAATCGAATGATATATAAGGACTTTGGTACACCATTCACATAAAATCGGACGAAACTATATATGGGAGCTACATCTAAATCTAAACCGATTTTCACGAAATTTAACACACATCGTTCTGGACTTAATTCAGTGCACTGTGCCAAATTTCGTGCAAATCGAAGAATATATAGGGTCTTTGGTGCACCATTTACATAAAATCAGACGAAACTATATATGGGAGCTATATCTAAATCTGTGAGTCTATGCATGTTCTCAAAAGAAACCATATGTCTATCTCGTTTCCTTTTGCATGTTACAAACATATGCACAAAGACATAATACCCTGTACCACAGTGTGGTGAAGGGTATACAAATCCACGCCCATATACTGACATGAAAAAATATTTTTAAAAAATCCACGCCTGAAAAAATATTTTTAAAAAATCCACGCCCATATGCTGAAAAAATATTTTTAAAAAAATATACTGAAATAATATTTTTAAGAAATCCACGCCTATATATTGACCATGAAAAAATGTTCATCTGGAATAATGGCGTTACCCGAAACTTGACTCAAAATTGAACACTAATTTTCTGCGGATCTATTTATCAAGCCTAAGTAATATTTCGACATATTTTTCAGCCTTTAAACCGATTAGAGGTCAACATTTCCTCTTTTGTACCCTGGTATCTTTTCCCCATCATGTTTCCCCCGAAGTGAATATTGACCGATCATTATTATATCAGACATTCCAATGAGTGTAAGATCACCTTTCCTTTATAATATTGGACGAAACTATATATGGGAGCTATATATAAATCTAAACGGATTTCAATAAAACATGGTCCACGTTAGGCTATACTAACTTCAGTACGTTGTGCAAAATTTCGTGCCAATCGCCCTAATTTTGACCATTTTACTAAAAATCGGAAGAAAATATATATGGGACCTATATTTAAATCTAAACCAATTTTCACCAATTTCAATAGGGTTCGTCCCTGTGGCAAATAAATGATCTGTGCCAAATTTCCTCCAATTCGGATAATAAATGCGCCATGAAGTTTGTTTATAATTTAAAACTATTTAAAACATGTTTACAATTAAACAACAAATATTCACAAATTTTATATTGAGGTACAATTTGTTTAACATTTATATCACATACATACACAATACTAATACATTCACAAGTCTATAGAAAAACAAAACACAAAAAACAAATTCGACAACTTTCACAAATCACCACAAACTCCAACGACTCGGCGCTTCTTCAGTTTTGTTAATTTTCCAATGTCTAGGATCCATTAAATATTCCCTGAAAAAATATATCATTTATTTTGGAATATTTTTTTTTAAATTATATATAATTGAATAAAATTCTTACTTTTTGTTATTGATAATTTTCCACCAATCCGATGAGATCTCGGCTAAACTTCGAGCATTACCACCATAGTCCAAAGGCAAGATGTCACGCGGCACTTGTTCATATAACGTTTCGAGGCCTTTGGTGTGGAAGTGGGTCTGCAAACAAAATCTTATTTAATAGAAACCTATTTTTTTAAAAAAAAGTAAATTTTCCCTACCATATTAAATACTTCCTCGCGTATAAATGGTTTTGTTATCCTCACCATATGATTAACTTGCGCTGGACAATTAATAATGTGCATTGCCTTTAGTCGTACAGGATATGCTTCCTGTAGGAAATTCATATAGGCCCGCATAACCATCAGCGACATATTGGCAATGTGACGCAACGTATAATTGGCAATATCAACAATGTGTATTTCACCATTGGACAATTTGGACATATCATCATCGATATCCTCGTCATCGGTTGCAGTCTCAGTGGGTGGCGGTGGAGTAACGCTGAAGTTATCGGTAACATCGTCAAAGGTAAAACGTGTGTCGGTCATCATGAAAAATGCCTTGCTCTCTTCAATGTTGTTTTGCTATGGAATAGAGGAAGAGTGAGTAGGGGAAATATTTGGAAGTGCAGGAGTGAAGGGAGATTTACTTACTGCCTTTGCATCTTTGTTTATCAACCGAAAACATAAAACCTTGTAATTATCCGCTGTGAGCCCGGGTAATGGAACCATTTCTCTAAAAAGAAATGTACGTTTTTAATTTTAATATGGAATGCTATAGGACAAATTCCAGAAAATAGAAGGTCCAAAGCTCAGTTATTTATTAGTTACTGGAACCAATACCAAATAATCGATGTAAAATTTCGAAGGCGAGTCAAATCCAACGAAAGCTATTAGTGAAAGTAATGGCGGAATAGTGCAGTCTCCTGGATCATTGTTTTCAATTTTACTTATACTTACACATTTAAAAATGATTTCCTAGTTACTTCATCTTCCGGATTACGATCAATAAATATCTGTGGGGTTTTATTTCTCAAGAAGTAGTTGCGTTCCAACAGCTTTTTTGTTTCTTCCACATCGTAGTTCATGCATTTTAGAAAACGTTTTAATAGTGTTACGTCTATAAGGAAATAAAATACAGAAACAAATTAAAATATTAATTTAAAAATAATTCTCTTAAGAGTTTATGAAATATGATATAGTAAATCTGAACATCCGTCTCTGGCAAACAATTGCTTTATTATTATGCATTAAATTCGGTAACACTCTAATACCCTACACATGAGTACATTCTAATTGATAACAGTAGCACTTGATCGTATTCTCTGCATTACTCTTTGCCCATAGCTGTACTCAACACTTCAGCACACACAACAAAGTAATTTAATCTTGATAAAAAAAATGTATATATAAGAGAATGAGTGCTTGTGAGAGCATGGAAAACAATATACGAACAGATGGCATATACGTCGGAGAACTGACCACAGATAATTGATAATATAAATAATAGGTGTGTTTTATTGCTTAAATAAAATTTGAAATTTAACTACTAACATTTAAATATTTAAAATAAAATATTTCGTTTAAATAAAATTGATGTATTTTTAAATATGTGTGAAATTAATTTTTTGATCATTTGAAAAAATGTATAATTCATCAATCAATGTCTGTATTATTTAATAAAAAATAAATATTATTTTTAGAAAAGGTTGTGTTTACAGTTGCCACTAAAAACATCACATACTATAGGTACATCGCACACATATATTTTGCTTGTTATCTGATTAGTTTCAATTGAGAAGGCGTTTTATAATTGAATTATTCCAGTTGAAGATTTATTCGTGTTTCGTGAACAAGACCGTATAGCGAATTGATATTACGCTATGCCATTGAATTTCAGTTTCGACGTCGAAATTATAAAACCAGTGAGCGAAGCAGTATAGTCGGACGGGGCCGACCATATGATATCCTACACAACTTCCATGAAAATCAAATTTTCTATGGTTCGATATTTTGAGCTTGGGCAATATTTAGCGATATTTGTACCCCCTTGACCGAATAGACGTCTACAAATATTACTAATATTCAGTACAGCTCTTCTAATTACTTGCACAGATCCCCTTCACCGTGGGTTGTGTTGTGATGTCCGGCTTTCAATAGTGGCCTTATAGGCGTTGTCCATGACCATACCAGTATCCTCATGGAAAATTTCAAAGCGATCCGCGATATATTTCCGCCCTCTAGTGTGGTAATACGTTACTAAATAATATATGAATACATAAGGACCTGTAAATATTTAAGTGTAACTCCCACATCCGAGTACACACGACAATGCAATTGGTATCAATGTAAAGGTAAACCACCTACGGGGAGCAAAGCTGAATGCTATCGGACGCGTCCACAGGTTGCGGATAGTGGAAAGCCCAACACCATTCGTTGGGTAACTGTTAATAACCAATAAACAGTCGCGGACAATCAGCGGGCTCAGGGGGAGAGTCTCGGAGGAAATGACCGGGTGCCAATGATCCCTGAGTCGACGAGGCGAGAATGGCGCCCCCTCCCATATATCCATCTCAAGGTTTGGGACACTACCTTCTTAAAGTGTCTCCCCTAACGCTGGGGTGTCATGCGACCTCGTGCCTATCAGCGTTCCACGGTTTGCAGTCAGGGTACCGACTGTATTAGAACGGAGCCTTGTTGATACCTGGGCGCCTCAACAAGTGTTTCAGGCTTAGTTGCCAAGTCCTTTCCATGGTAAGAGGCTATGCCATGGTCGACCTCAAATCCTCACTAACAGCACTTTTTATGGAGCCAATTTTTAATACACCCCCCCCCCAAAAAAACAAAACAACAATGAATGCGAACCTTCGACTGATGTTGGTGTGGCTGCCTTGGCACCCTCAGTCTCGAACTCTACAAGGTCAGACATCAATGATTCCCCCAAAGTGTTGACGACCCAAGCAATTCCCCTGGACCTATCTTTAGCCACCTGTCCATCTCTCGATGACGTAAATGCGAGCCTGGAGAGGCAGTCGAATCTTCTCCTCGACCTTCTGGAGGAAACCGGCTCCTTCCGCCTCAGTCAGGAGAGCATCCCAAATCAGCTCTGGGATGACTCTCTCTTGTCGGACGAGGATGACATTATGGAAACCACCGTTATTAGAACCACGGTGATAAGTACGGTAGAAACCATGATGTCTCCCCTGAAGCAAGGAGGGTCCCCTCGGCTGACTAAGGAGGCAAACCCTGGCGAGGTTGAAGACGTTGACTCAACCTCCACGGCCTGCAGTGACGTCGCGAGGCTTCTAAGGCAGTTGGCTGTTGAAGCAGATGCTGGCACCGATGAGGCTCCCATCGTTAAGATGGATGATTCATCGGTACCATTATCTGATAGACAAGCTGACGCTAAGGAGATCGCTGCCAAGAAAATGTATCGGAGAGCAGTCAATTTCTGCAAACGGTACATTGGACGGGACAGCGACTCCATCACGGGTAAGGAGTTCCTGTTAATCAAGAGGAACCTCAAACTCATTAGGAAGTTCTCTAGGAACTATCCTGATGACATTGAGAGGGACTTCTTGATTGACAGGATCCCCCGACCCAGTACTAAGACCACGGCGGTAGTCCCTTCTAAGAAGGAGAAACCTGCTGATGGCCCCGGTACATCCAGGAAGCTGATGCCTGAGACGTCTAAGCCCTCAGCACCCCCAAAGGGTAAACTGAGTACTGAGACGTCTCAGACATCAGAATCCACAAAGACAGAAGGCAGGGGACTGTCGAAGTCGGCCCGAAAGAGAGCCCGCAAAAAGGCCTCCAAGAAGACCGATAAGGCACAACCGCCCTCTGTCAATCCACCTTCTGCCGAATTGCCAAAGCTGACAGCCAAGGCGGTGACAATTGGGCAGTCGTCAGTGGTTAAGCAGAAGGTAGCGGACGCGAAGCAGGTGCCTGCGTCTGCTGGGCATACCTCTGTGGTAGCTGCTACCCCGGGTGCCAAATCTCGGCCACAGCCCACGGCTGTCAAGAGAATGAGGTCCTCGGAGGAGCAACAACCTGCTGCAAAGAGGCCCACGCAGTCGTCGGCCGTACAGAGCTCTGCTTCCTTTGCTTCGGTGGTAGCGTCGAAGGAGAAACCTGCCAAGAGCAGCGATTGTGGGGTGAAAACCAAACACGCTGTCTCGAAGCAGGTAGCCCGGACACCTACAACTAAGCAAAGCGACTCTGCTGATCCAAAAGAGGTTCCGGAAGATCTGCGGGTAGCGATCATCGACCTCAGCTGACCCTGACGGGTTTATCAGTGAGGAGAGATGGGAGCTGGTCGACAGCTATCTGAAGGACCTCTTCCTGTCCGACGAGGTTGATCGAGAGAGCCTGCGGTTTGGCCTGACCTCCTCTTACAAAGGAGTAAAGGTTGTTGATTGTCGCACTAAGAAGACTTCAGATTTTCTTAAGAAGACAATCAACAGCCTGGACCCCCTTTGGGAGGGTGGTCGTCTGGCGGCCGTAGCGGTTCAAGAGATACCGAGCGGTATGGTAACCTCGGTGTTTATCCCAAAACCTTTCAAGGGGCTGGAGAAGACACTGAGGTTATTGGAGAAGCAGAACGACGGCCTTCAGACGACGAGGAGGTGGAGAATCCTCGCCTCGTTTGAAAGGAACGGCGGTGTAGTCGCGAAGTTCGCTACCGATTCTGCGGGAGAGGAGTACTTGAGGAAGAACAAGGGTGAGCTTGTTTATGGAATGGGGAAACTTTGTTTCCGTCTCACCACTCCAAAACAATAGGCAGGCAGCAGCAAGCGCTTAACGTGATCCAGATAAATCTGCATCACTGTAAAGCAGCAGCTGCTGAACTGCTACTCACCCTTTCTTCCTCAAACATCGACGTGGCGCTCATCCAGGAACCTTACCTGTACAAAGGTAAGGTGACTGGACTGGGCGACACCAAATACACGCTTTTGTCTACCTCCAATGGAGAGAAGGTGAGCACGTGTATTCTTGCTAAAAAGGAGTTAAATTTAATGCTTCTTTCTAATTTCAGCAATGGAGATATGACG
>NW_026873740.1:0-15084 GCF_032173495.1 Musca vetustissima | reverse complement strand
TTCCACAAAAAAATACTTTCAATATTCGTACAATGTCAATCCAATTGAAAAAAAAAATAAAATATTTTGAAAATTTTCAATAATTGACAAATGAAGTCTTAAAGCTACCAATTTTTGACCAAAATATCTCCAAATAAAGCAACGACATGGTGCAATCAAAATGCCTCGATACAAAATTTGCGGAAATGTAAATATGCTTCATATTATATTTTGCAAATTTTTCGTGGTTTTCGACTTTTTCTCAGCTTTTAAACCATCCCTGGAGCTCCAGGAACATTTCAAGACTACAATAAGAAAAATCTGTTCAGCCGTTCTCGAGTTTTAGCGAGACTAACGACTAATTTCAATTTGATAAGTTATTTTTTTTTTCGTTTGACTCCCACGCGCTTTTCACGAAAAGAGGTTATGTACACTTAACGTCGGCATACGCCGATTAAGCACCATCTTTAATCGGCCGAAACACAATGAAGCTATATATCGCGCCATCTGCCGGACGAACTAAAAATTAAGCACAAAGGCACTACTGACGCCCCATAGAGCATATACGTAAAGTTTGGTCAAAATCGGTGCAGTAGTTCTGGAATTATGGTGAAAAACCACAAAAAACTAAATATTGCGCCATCTGTCGGATGAACTTCAAACTACAGAGAAATACTCCTCACGCCCCATAGAATATGTACATACAATTTGGTCCAAATTGGTATAGTAGTTTTTGAGTTTAGCGATCACGAACATACATGTAATTTTTATATATATAGAGATATAGATATATATAAATTAATTAAAGTCCGGTGGATACGGTGGTTGAGGCATGATACCAATTTTGTTTTTGGCCATTAACACATGCACAAACTAGGTACCATGCGGCGGCAAGATTAGCAATTGAGGAAGAGACTCCTGAGCGCCAGCGGCGCCAATGCTCAACGAAAATCGGAAATCATTGCTCCTAGGAGTATAGAAGACAATTGGAGGAGGTTCGTGCAAATAATCCTTGATTTCTAACTGTCAGGTTGACGTACAGGATTTGCGTGCCAGCTCTACGACAATCACCTTGGGTTTAGAGAGAGCGTAGGACATTTACTAAAACGTTATTTCCGAATTCGGGAATTGCATAATTTCCTATTCCTATTGATGAATCGGGGGATACTCGACATATCGTGTAAGACGTATAGGTCTTCTTTCAATTCCTGGAAAAGTTCTAAAGATGGTTAAGTTATTCAACTCACCTTGAATTAACACCCACCCTATGGTCCTTTCATCATTCTCATTTAGATGTGTCATGTCTCCACTACACGAATTCGTTTCATTCGATATCACTCCAATCACCTCAATTGCGAAAAGAAAACCTTAAAACCGTATTTTTTGTCTCCAGCATGAATTGGAAATTGTCTCATTTAGTATGGAAAACTTGTAAGTTGTTCATAATTTATTGGAGTTGTTGTCGATGCCGATGCTTGGGTTGATTGGCGTTGCTGGTGTTGGTGGCGATACAGAAACAGAGAATGTTGACTTAACGTTGTGTATCAATTTCCGTTCCATTAAGATGTCAACACTTTAAATAACCGACATTGATATCGCCGTGAACTGTAAATAGTTCAGTAAACTATTTACAAACAACATAACTAGTCAATTTGTGGCATATTGTGGAAGTTTTCTTTTCTCGTCGGTCTTTCATTGTGAATCCATTATACCCCAAGTGATAGGATAATGTTAATTATGCGAACTTCGAACACTCTGCAAAAATTCGTTAATTAGCGTAGAAATTAATATATCAATAATGGAATTTTGGACCCAATTGAAGTCTGTACAAGCGAACCAAGCTCAGAAACTAAAGAAGATTTATTTAAAGCCTATGACTTGCATTTCCGATTAAAATTGATTTAATATTTGTCATTAATTCTGTATTCTTAATATTTGAATTTTTCAATAATAAAGATATAAATAAAAAATAATAAGAAAAACAAAAAAAAATTATAATTTTTGTTTTCATAAAAAATATTATTAAAAAATAAATAAAAATTAAAAAAAACAAGTGAAAAAGCGTTAAGTTCGGCCGGGCCGAACTTTGGATACCCTCCACCATAGTTATACTGACAGATACATGCAATGAAAATATAGGGAACATACCGATAATACCGATTTATGTAAACCATTATGTACATTAAATACAAACTTCGGCAATTTTTAATGGGGATTTTTCCTAAAATCTGTATGATCCAAAAAGTGGACTGATATTTATAACGCATTGTAGAGTATGAAATCCTCAAACTACTGTAATTTAGATTACAAAGTTATATGAGGCTATGCCTAAAGAGGGACCAATATTGATTACATAGTGTAGGAAATAGTGAATATTTGGGGATATCATCATATGAGGGCTATGCCTTATTAATGACCGGTATATGCCGATTTTGAACCAAATATTTTAATTGTTTTTCTCAATTCTTTCCTTCAGGAGGTATAACGATATTGAGGATATGCCTAAATGTCTGCCGATATATTTCATTATCATCATGTTTGAGTTTTTTTTTTATCACAATATCTTTAGAAGGCGGAATGCTTAAAACAGATGGCTAAATAGTCTTTGTAGGGTAAAAATTGACTATTCCCCGTAACGACTAACCAACCGCAACACACGGAACAAATCAGTAAACTATTTTAATATAAACCAGTAAGGAAAGTAGTAAAGTCGGACGGGGCCGACTATATGATACCCTTCACCACTATGGGTATATTAAACAGAACTATAACATAAAATTGGATGAAAAAATGTGATATTTATCTAAATGTGAATCTACCTAGATCTATCAAACAAATATAAATAGGTCATCCGTTGGACTATGTCTGCACTTCTAGAAAACGCAACTACGTAATTCTATGCTCAATTTTGTACGTTGTGCAAAATTTGATGTCAATCTGACTAACATGATCTGATTAACTTGATATCGGGCGAAAATATATATGGAAGCTCTATCCAAATATTGAGCGATTTCAAACAAACTTGTCACAGGTTAGGTTATACTAATTTCAGAACGTTTTATTCCTATTGGTTCCTTAGTACGTCAATTACTTAAAATCAATCTATAATAAAAGGGAGCTATATCTAAATCTGGACCGATTTTCACTAAACTTGGCAGACATCATTCTAGGCTCAATTAAGTACGTTATGCCAAATTTCGTGAAAATCGAAGGATATATAGGGACTTTGGTGCACCATTTACATGAAATCGGACGAAACTATATATGGGAGCTATATCTAAATCTTGACCTATTTTCACGAAACTTGGCAGACATCATTCTAGACCCAATTCAGTACGTTATGCCAAAATTCGTGCAAATCGAAAGATATTTAGCGACTTTGGTGGACCATTTACATCAAATCGGACGAAGCTATATATGGGAGCTATATCTAAATCTGTACCGATTTTCTTCAAACTTGGCAGACATCACTCTAGGCTTAATTCAGTACGTTATGCCAAATTTCGTGCAAATCAAAAGATATATAGGGACTTTGGGCACCATTTACATGAAATCGGACGAAACTATATATGGGAGCTATATCTAAATCTGGACCGATTTTCACGAAACTTGGCAGACATCATTCTAGACCTACATGATTAGGCTGTACCAAATTTCGTGCAAATCGAAAGATATATAGGGACTTTGGTGCACCATTTACATGAAATCGGACGAAACTATATATGGGAGCTATATTTAAATCTGGACCGATTTTCTCCAAACTTGGCATACATCACTCTAGGCTTAATTCAGCACGTTATACCAAACTTCGTGCAAATCAAAAGATATATAGGGACTTTGGGGCACCATTTACATGAAATCGGACGAAACTATATATGGGAGCTATATCTAAATCTGGACCGATTTTCACGAAACTTGGCAGACATCATTCTAGACCTAAATGATTAGGCTGTACCAAATTTCGTGCAAATCGAAAGATATATAGGGACCGTTTACATTAAATCGGTTAAATATATATGGGAGCTATATCTAAATCTGAACCGATTTTTCCCAATTTCAATAGGGTTCGTCCTTGGGCCGAATAAGTGACCTATGCCAAATTTCATCCAATTCGGATCATAAATGCGACCTGTACTTTGTTTACAATTTAACATGGACAGACAGACGGACGGACGGACATGCATAAATCGACTTAGAAAGTGATTCTATGCATATTCTCAAAAGGAACCATGTGTCTATCCCGTTTCCTTTTGCCTGTTACAAACATATGCACAAAGACATAATACCCTGTACCACAGTGTGGTGAAGGGTATAAAAAGGGGGTTATATGGGGACTACCCCTAAAAAGCGGTGAATATTAATAATTTTTGGTGGGGAGATTTGTTACCATATACGACTACAAATTACCAAATTTCAGCGAATTCGGTTGAAAAACGCGCTCAAGAACCTCAAAATATCGAAAATCGGGGGTACCCTTATATGGGGGCTACCCGAAAAAATTGACCTATATTTATAATTTTTTGTGAAGAGATTTGCTACTCAATAAGAACTCAAATTACTAAATTACAGTCAATTAGGTGAAAAAATCCGGTCAAAACCCCCCAAAAACTGGAAATTGGGAGGTACCCTTATATGGGGGCTACCAGAAAAAGTGGACCTATATTTATAATTTTTAGAGGGGAAATTTGGTACCCAATAAGAACCCCATGTACCAAATTTCAGCGAATTCGGTTGAAAACCGCGCTCAAGATTCCTAAAATACCGAATATTGGGGGTACCCTTATATGGGGGCTACCCGAAAAAATTGACCTATATTTATAATTTTTAGTACAAAGATTTGCTACCCAATAAGAACTCAAAGTACCGAATTTCAGCCAATTCGGTGAAAAACTACGGTCAGAACCCCCCAAAAACTGGATATGGGGAGGTACCCTTATATGGGGGCTACCAGAAAAAATTGACCTATATTTATAATTTTTTGTGAAGAGATTTGCTACTCAATAAGAACTCAAATTACTAAATTACAGTCAATTAGGTGAAAAAATCCGGTCAAAACCCCCCAAAAACTGGAAATTGGGAGGTACCCTTATATGGGGGCTACCAGAAAAAGTGGACCTATATTTATAATTTTTAGAGGGGAAATTTGGTACCCAATAAGAACCCCATGTACCAAATTTTAGCGAATTCGGTTGAAAACCGCGCTCAAGATCCCTAAAATACCGAATATTGGGGGGTACCCTTATATGGGGGCTACCCGAAAAAATTGACCTATATTTATAATTTTTAGTACAAAGATTTGCTACCCAATAAGAACTCAAAGTACCGGTCAGAACCCCCCAAAAACTGGATATGGGGAGGTACCCTTATATGGGGGCTACCAGAAAAAGTGGACCTATATATATAATTTTTAGTAGGGATATTTGGTACCCAATAAGAACCCAATGTACCAAATTTCAGCTAATTCGGTTGAAAAACGCGCTCAAGAACCTCAAAATACCGAAAATTAGGAGGTACCGTTATATGGGGGCTACCAGAAAAAGTGGACCTACACTAATAATTTTTTGTGGAGGCATTTAGTACCCAATAAGAACCCAATGTACCAAATTTCAGCGAATTCGGTTGAAAAACACGCTTAAGAACTTCAAAATACCGAAAAATGGGAGGTACCCTTATATGGGAGCTATGCCTAAACGTGGACCGATATAGCCCATCATCGAACTTGACCTGCCTGCAGACAAAAGACGACTCTATGCAAAATTTTGGGGCTCTATCTCAATTCGTTTAGACGCTAGAGTGATTACAACAGACAGACGGACAGACGGACATGCTTAGATCGTCATAGAATTTTACGCTGATCAAGAATATATATACTTTATAGGGTCGGAAATGATTATTTCGATGCGTTACAAACGGAAAAACAAAACTAATATACCCTCCATACTATGGTGGAGGGTATAAAAAGGGGGTTATATGGGGACTACCCCTAAAAAGCGGTGAATATTAATAATTTTTGGTGGGGAGATTTGTTACCATATACGACTACAAATTACCAAATTTCAGCGAATTCGGTTGAAAAACGCGCTCAAGAACCTCAAAATATCGAAAATCGGGGGTACCCTTATATGGGGGCTACCCGAAAAAATTGACCTATATTTATAATTTTTTGTGAAGAGATTTGCTACCCAATAAGAACTCAAATTACTAAATTACAGTCAATTAGGTGAAAAAATCCGGTCAAAACCCCCCAAAAACTGGAAATTGGGAGGTACCCTTATATGGGGGCTACCAGAAAAAGTGGACCTATATTTATAATTTTTAGAGGGGAAATTTGGTACCCAATAAGAACCCCATGTACCAAATTTTAGCGAATTCGGTTGAAAACCGCGCTCAAGATCCCTAAAATACCGAATATTGGGGGGTACCCTTATATGGGGGCTACCCGAAAAAATTGACCTATATTTATAATTTTTAGTACAAAGATTTGCTACCCAATAAGAACTCAAAGTACCGAATTTCAGCCCATTCGGTGAAAAAATACGGTCAGAACCCCCCAAAAACTGGATATGGGGAGGTACCCTTATATGGGGGCTACCAGAAAAAGTGGACCTATATATATAATTTTTAGTAGGGATATTTGGTACCCAATAAGAACCCAATGTACTAAATTTCAGCTAATTCGGTTGAAAAACGCGCTCAAGAACCTCAAAATACCGAAAATTAGGAGGTACCGTTATACCAGAAAAGTGGACCTACACTAATAATTTTTTGTGGCATTTAGTACCCAGAAAATGTACCAAATTTCATCGATATGGAGGTATATATACCTATATATATAATTTTTAGTAGGGATATTTGGTACCCAATAAGAACCCAATGTACCAAATTTCAGCTAATTCGGTTGAAAAACGCGCTCAAGAACCTCAAAATACCGAAAATTAGGAGGTACCGTTATATGGGGGCTACCAGAAAAAGTGGACCTACACTAATAATTTTTTGTGGAGGCATTTAGTACCCAATAAGAACCCAATGTACCAAATTTCAGCGAATTCGGTTGAAAAACACGCTTAAGAACTTCAAAATACCGAAAAATGGGAGGTACCCTTATATGGGAGCTATGCCTAAACGTGGACCGATATAGCCCATCATCGAACTTGACCTGCCTGCAGACAAAAGACGACTCTATGCAAAATTTTGGGGCTCTATCTCAATTCGTTTAGACGCTAGAGTGATTACAACAGACAGACGGACAGACGGACAGACGGACAGACGGACATGCTTAGATCGTCATAGAATTTTACGCTGATCAAGAATATATATACTTTATAGGGTCGGAAATGATTATTTCGATGCGTTACAAACGGAAAAACAAAACTAATATACCCTCCATACTATGGTGGAGGGTATAAAAAGGGGGTTATATGGGGACTACCCCTAAAAAGCGGTGAATATTAATAATTTTTGGTGGGGAGATTTGTTACCATATACGACTACAAATTACCAAATTTCAGCGAATTCGGTTGAAAAACGCGCTCAAGAACCTCAAAATATCGAAAATCGGGGGTACCCTTATATGGGGGCTACCCGAAAAAATTGACCTATATTTATAATTTTTTGTGAAGAGATTTGCTACCCAATAAGAACTCAAATTACTAAATTACAGTCAATTAGGTGAAAAAATCCGGTCAAAACCCCCCAAAAACTGGAAATTGGGAGGTACCCTTATATGGGGGCTACCAGAAAAAGTGGACCTATATTTATAATTTTTAGAGGGGAAATTTGGTACCCAATAAGAACCCCATGTACCAAATTTTAGCGAATTCGGTTGAAAACCGCGCTCAAGATCCCTAAAATACCGAATATTGGGGGGTACCCTTATATGGGGGCTACCCGAAAAAATTGACCTATATTTATAATTTTTAGTACAAAGATTTGCTACCCAATAAGAACTCAAAGTACCGAATTTCAGCCCATTCGGTGAAAAAATACGGTCAGAACCCCCCAAAAACTGGATATGGGGAGGTACCCTTATATGGGGGCTACCAGAAAAAGTGGACCTATATATATAATTTTTAGTAGGGATATTTGGTACCCAATAAGAACCCAATGTACTAAATTTCAGCTAATTCGGTTGAAAAACGCGCTCAAGAACCTCAAAATACCGAAAATTAGGAGGTACCGTTATACCAGAAAAGTGGACCTACACTAATAATTTTTTGTGGAGGCATTTAGTACCCAATAAGAACCCAATGTACCAAATTTCATCGAATTCGGTTGAAAAACACGCTTAAGAACTTCAAAATATCGAAAAATGGGAAGTACCCTTATATGGGAGCTATGCCTAAACGTGGACCGATATAGCCCATCATCGAACTTGACCTGCCTGCAGACAAAAGACGACTCTATGCAAAATTTTGGGGCTCTATCTCAATTCGTTTAGACGCTAGAGTGATTACAACAGACAGACAGACAGACAGACGGACAGACGGACATGCTTAGATCGTCATAGAATTTTACGCTGATCAAGAATATATATACTTTATAGGGTCGGAAATGATTATTTCGATGCGTTACAAACGGAAAAACAAAACTAATATACCCTCCATACTATGGTGGAGGGTATAAAAATATTGTGGGGGTGGACCGATGGGTGCCATGTTCGGACATGATCTAGGAAAACTTATCGAATATTCAGTTCGCTTCATTTGAGATTTACAATAAGGGTATGTATTAGAAGGTGTTAAGCCTCTTCAAACATTATACAGGCTTGGTTGTACAAAGACCTATTGGTCTTAAGAAATCTCCGCCGAGAGCGGAGAGCACCCCATTGCAAACTTTTTCCAAAAATTGAAATCAGCACAGAAGAACTATTCTGTCACAGAAAGGGAATGCCTGGCCGTGGTTATGTCCATTCAAAATAGAATTAATGCCTTTCACTGTTATAACTGATAACAGTAGCCTTAAATGGCTAATGTCTCACAAAGACTTACATGGCCGCCTAGCAAGGTGGAGCCTACAGTCAAGTCGTTTACATTTGACATTGAGAACAGATCAGGTAGTAAAAATATAGTAACGGATGCCCTATCTAGATATGATATGGAGACAGTAGCGATCGACCTGGATTCATTAATAGATCTAACCTCAACAGCGTTCAAGTCAGAAGACTATGAGGAACTGATCAGGACTATTACGGACCATAAAGAGAGTCTCCCAGACGTGAAAGTAGTTGATGGGTATGTGTACAAAAGAACTCAACACTATGACAGAATCGTGTTGAATGAAGATTTCGCCTGGAAGTTGTGGGTACCACAGGAGCTAACTGAGGGTATATTTAAGAATTCACATTGTCCACCAAATGCTTCACATGGGGGTTTCCATAAAACTCTAAAGCGAGTAAGGGAATATTTCTATTGGCCTAATATGACCATTCATATCCGATCATTTGTCCAAGCTTGCGAAATATGTAAAGTAGTAAAACCAGCTAATAGTACTCTGAAGCCACCAATGGGAAAAAGACTGCAATAGAAAGACCGTTTCAGCGTACATATGTGGACTTTTTAGGTCCATACCCCCGTTCTAATGCATACATTTTTATAGTGTTAGACCACTTGAGCAAATTTGTGCTGCTTAAACCTATGGCGAAAGCTAATTCAAAGAATGTGATAAAATTTTTGATCGCAGAGGCCTTCCATAAATTTGGAACAATTCCTAAGTAAAGAATTTCAAGATACGTTAAGGAATTTCGGAATCAATTATTTTGAAACTGCCACACACTCTCCACAGTCAAACGCGTCTGAGAGAGTTAACCAATCAATCTTATCAGGACTTAGGTGCTATCTCAATGACAACCATCAAGATTGGGATAACCATTTATCAGATATTGAGTGTTCTCTACGGTCTTCCGTTCATTCTTCCATTGGTGTCACCCCATATTTTGCCTCTCCGCCGAGAGCGGACCAATAGGCGTGGAATTTATAAAAAAAATTCTTAAACCAATAGGCGTGGATTTTATAAAGAAATTTGACACTTGCAAAAGTTATTGTGATTGTTTACGATAACCAGAGTTGTAATTATTATTTTTATTTTATTTCCTTTTTTTCCGAAAACAGAAAAAAAAACAAGAAAAATCATTAGATGCCTTCTGATAGTTCCCGTAGAAGGGGAAGGGCACGAATTAGATGGAAAGACGAAGTAGAAAACAACATCTTGGAACGTGGTCTTCCAAAATATTGGATTTGCGCCCAAGACCGACGCGCTTGGAAATCTTTTTTAAGCTCGGCTTATGGAACAACTGTTCTGGAACAAGCCAGCTAAGTAAGTAAGAAAAGTACAGGAGTCAGAATGAAGTCCCGAGATTTTACCAACGATTAAAACACCAAACCGACAGATACAGACAGCGTGTTGAGGATTTGGAAGGTGCATTTTGAAAAGCTTCTGGCATCAAATAGTGGCAGTGAAGAAGATATCCAGAATCAATAAGTGATGATGGTTAGAGTGTATACCACCTAGCCAAGATGAGGTCATAAAATCAATTAATAGGCTCAATAACAATAAAGCAGCAGAAGCCGATGGGTTACAAGCCGAACTTTTCAGATGCTGGTCAGGAGCATGCACCAGCTGATTCATACAATTTGCCTAGAGGAATATATGCCCAATAATTGGAACCTCAGCATCCTGTGTCCGTGCACAAAAACGGAGACAAGACTATATGTGCGAACTATAGAGGAATTAGCCTTCTTCCCATCGCATATAAAGTACTATCCAGTGTGTTGTGTGAACGATTGAAGTCAATGGTCAATGATATTATTGGACCATACCAATGCGGCTTCAGACCTGGCAAATCCACCATTGATTTTCAGTCTGCGCCAAATCCTGAATAAGACCCACGAAAAACTCATCGACACATCCAACCTATTCGTCGACTATAAAGCCGCATTCGACAGCCCTATCCGTTCAGAGGTGTTTAAAGCCATGTCTACGTTCGGCATTCCTGCAAAATTAATACGGCTATGCAGGATAACTTTAAGTGGCACAAGGACAGCAGTAAAAGTCGGAAAGGACATGTTACTCGCCTACGCCGATTACATCGATATAATGGGTCGAACATTGCGAGCGGTAACAGCCTCCTTTGAACAAATTGAGAAAGAGTCTGTCAAAGTGGGTCTGGTAGTAAACGGCGAGAAGACTAAGCTGATGGTACTGTGGAACTTGAGAACTACAGCTTCGAGGTAGTTAAATATTTTATATACCTTTGTACCGCCATAAATAAAACGAATGACATCAGTTTTGAAATTCGGAGAAGGATTATGATGGCCAACAGATGCTACTGTGGTCTAAGTAAGCAGTTTAGAAACAAGATCACCATTAACCACGAGCATAAAAATTTATACACGGCCATGGACATAGTCAGCCGTATTGAGCTGCAGCGACTACGGTGGCTAGGCCATGTTGCGCTAATGAATGAGTGAGCCTACTGACGGTTCCCGTAGAAGGGAAATGCCACAAATTAGATGGAAGGACCAAGTACAAAACAACATCTTGGAACGTGGTCTTTCAAATCGGTGGAGATGGGCACAAGACCGACGCGATTGGAAATCTTTGTTAAGCTCGGCTTATAAAACAACCGTTCTGTAACAAGCCAGCTAAGTAAGTATTTTATTTCTTGCACCATGAAAAGAAAAGAAAAATTTTTATTGACGTTTTTCCCGATTTTCCTTGAGCCAAATAAATGAGATGTACCAAATTGCATCCAATTCGGATCATAACTGCGACTTCTCTTTTGTTTTCAATAATGGGCTCTACATGTAGAAAATTATCTCGAAATAAAAATATATTGTATATGGGAAATATTGCAAATTTTGTAACATAGCTGAAGCCGAGGTTCACCCCTTTATAACTCTGAATTACTTATGTATATGAAAAAATTTAATAGATTTGGGTTAACTGATCGGTCCTTGCAACCTTTTCATGATATTGACTTCCAAACTTTATTTGGGTGGAAGCTGTGTTTACATTCAGGAAAAAAAATGTGTAAAAACATGTTGAGGCGAACCAGTTTTTTTATGTTCTCTATCGATTTGTGACTAAACTAGAATGTATGTATGTATCATTTTTCAAAATTTTAACTGCATCTACCTTTAAATGATGCTGACATTTTGAAGCTCGATTTTGAGTGTGTTTTTTTTTAATTTACTCCTAATTTTAATACGCAAACAGGAATTTCTAAAAATCTCATTTCTAAAATACGCATTCAAATTTCTAAAAAAAACCTATTATTCGGGCCAAATTTTGAAATCGCAGGTATCCATATCCTTCAATGGAAATACTGATACTTATAACGCATGGTAGAATATACAATCCTCAAACTACTACATTTAAGATTACAAAGTGTAGGAATTAGCGAATATTTGGGGTTGTAGTTATAAGAGGGCTATGCCTAATTAATGACCGACATATGCAAATTTCGAACCCAATATGTTTGTTTTGTGTCTTAATTCTTTGCTTCAGGAGGTATAATTATATTGGGGAGATGTCTAAATATTGCCGATATATTTCACTTTCGTCAGTTTTCAAGTTTTTTATCGCGATTTCCTTAGAAAGCGGAATGATTATACCGATGGCTTAATCGTCTTAGAATTCCATAATTTGTAGGGTAAAACTGACTATTTCGAGTAAAGACTACACCTTATACTATGGTAGAATAAGCCTATATGGGGACAACCCCTACACACGGAACTGATTGGGGGCTACGCTTATATGGGGGCTACCCGAAAAATTGACCAACATTTATAATTTTTTAGTGAAGACATTTGGTATCCAAAAAAAACCAATGTACCAAAATTCAGTGCACTCAAGAACCCCAAAATTGGGCGGTACCCTCATATGGGGGCTATGCCTAAACATGGACCCATCTTCGAACTTGACCTGCCCGCAGACAAAAGAGGGCGGACGGACAGATTGAGATCACAAAAATATATACAATTATTTCATTTTAATGTATTGTGTATATAATAAACGTATTGTATATAAAAAATAATCTGTGTTAAAATGCAGCCGATGTTGTGGTTATTGTTACAAATCTTTTTGTTTCACTATGTATCCACAGATCCACTTCAGTTTCTACTTCCTGCTTACAATTTCGAAAATTGTTTTCATAAAGTTTTATTATTTCTTTAAATTCTTTATATGAAACTTTTATTAATCTTGATGACACAACATTTGATAATGTTTCGACTACTTTTTTCATTTTCCAGAAATAGTTGGTCATATTTGAAATTAAATCCTACAAATACTTATGTTATAAAAAATGTAGTTGTAGAAAATATTTCGGAGTTCGAAGTCATTACATTTGACCCGTACTTTTGTGTACTAACCCTTCTTGGTACTGAAACTTCTACCCAAATTTTTCTGTAGTTTTTTTTTATGTCTGAGTCTTCACTTTTTAATTTTAATTCATCCGAGAGCTTAATATTTTTTCACTGAGTCGGATTCCAATTAGTATTTGCGAAAGGCAATATGGATTTACGATTCTTTTCAAAAATAAAAAAAACTTTCTTGATAGTTTCCGGGCATGTAGGCCTGCTGTCATAGCTCGTCCACGCTCTCTTGAGGTTGTTGAGGTTATATCCAACGATAACCGCCTCACAAATTCCGTTGAACTCTTAAATGATTATTTTTTAGGCTACCACTATTTGTTGATCAGTACGAACTGATGTTCCTTTGCAGCCTTTCTCCGTGCTGAACTGTCACTACTGATCACATACGATAACCCTGTGCGAAAACGGTGGCCAAACCAGGACTAACGGCCAAGAAGGTTCTGCTATGCATTTGGTGGGACTGGAAGGGGATTATTTATTATGAGTTGCTTCCATATGGCCAAATGCTAAATTCTGATTTCTACTGTCAACAACTGGACCGTTTGAAGATAGCAATTGACCAGAAACGGCCAGAATTGGCCAGCAGAAGAGGTGTCGTGTTCCACCAGCCTAAATTTAAAACCAGACACATGATATGGTAATAGAATCCGTTTAAAAACCAGTAAGGAAAGTAGTAAAGTCGGACGGGGCCGACTATATGATACCCTTCATCACTATGGTTATATTTAAAAGATGCATCCTAACAGAAGGGCCATTAACATGAAATTGGGTGACCTAAAATATGTGACTTTTATCTAAATGTGAATCGACTTAACATGCCGTTCATTGTTACAATAGGACAAAATTATGTAAATCGATTTAAAGCAAATATCAATCGTGCACCCGTTGAATACTTGGAACACGAAGTAGGTTCGAAATATATATGGGCTACATCTACGTCATTTTATTCTGAAAAAAAGCAAGTGAAAAAGCGATAAGTTCGGCCGGGCCGAACTTTGGATACCCTCCACCATAGTTATACTGACAGATACATGCAATGAAAATATAGGGAACATACCAAAAAGTGGGCATATACCGATAATTCTACAAACCGATTTATGTAAACCATTATGTACACCAAATACAAACTTCAGCAATGTTTAATGGGGAATTTTCCTAAAATCTGTAAGATCCAAAAAACTGATAATGGACTGATAGATTACAAAGATATGACGCAATATTGATTACATAGTATTTTGAGCATGGAGCAAGTTCAAAAGAGAACGATAAAAATTGCCGCAAGTAAACTCGGCTAATATAAATCAGGACTTATAATCATGTTTGAGTTTTTTTTATCACAATATCTTTAAAAGACGGAATGCTTACAAAAGATGGCTAAATAGTCTTTGTAGGGTAAAAATTGATTATTCCCCGTAACGACTACCCAACCGCAACACACGGAACAAATCATATAACTATTTTAATATAAACCAGTAAGGAAAGCAGTAAAGTCGGACAGGGACGACTATATGATACCCTTCACCACTTTCGTAAATTCAACAGACTGGTATCCTAAAGACGTCGCATTTTTGAAGAACCATCTCAAAATGAAATTAAACATGTCATTCTGCAACCTATACTAAATGTTGGTCAGATATAGAGTTGCATCTTACAATGGGACAAAATTATGTAAATTAATTTAAAGCCAAATATCGAAATCTAAAGCTGCACTTATTTCAGTATGTTTTGTGCA
>NW_026873739.1:0-15078 GCF_032173495.1 Musca vetustissima | reverse complement strand
TTACATCATTGATTTTTTACTTTGACATTGTAGTTGATTTTGAGAAAACGGGTTGAGTTACAACCAAACTAAAAGCGCATATAGCATTACGCAGACGTACTAATAAGAATTACAACATTGATTCTTTGATTACATGCACCAAAAAGTTTTTTCAGTATGTAGGTAAATTTCACATTTTGAAGGCAAAATTTGAGATTTTCTTACTTTGACATGGTAGTTGATTTTGAGAAAACGGGTTGAGTTACAACCAAACTAAAAGCGCATATTGCATTACGCAGACGTACTAATAAGAATTACAACATTGATTCTTTGATTACATGCACCAAAAAGTTTTTTCAGTATGTAGGTAAAGTTCACATTTTGAAGGCAAAACTTGAGATTTTCTTACTTTGACATGGTAGTTGATTTTGAGAAAACGGGTTGAGTTACAACCAAACTAAAAGCGCATATAGCATTACGCAGACGTACTAATAAGAATTACATCATTGATTCTTTGATTACATGCAAGAAAAAGTTTTTTCAGTATGTAGGTAAATTTCACATTTTGAAGGCAAAATTTGAGAATTTCTTACTTTGACATGGTAGTTGATTTTGAGAAAACGGGTTGAGTTACAACCAAACTAAAAGCGCATATAGCATTACGCAGACGTACTAATAAGAATTACAACATTGATTCTTTGATTACATGCACCAAAAAGTTTTTTCAGTATGTAGGTAAATTTCACATTTTGAAGGCAAAATTTGAGATTTTCTTACTTTGACATGGTAGTTGATTTTGAGAAAACGGGTTGAGTTACAACCAAACTAAAAGCGCATATAGCATTACGCAGACGTACTAATAAGAATTACAACATTGATTCTTTGATTACATGCACCAAAAAGTTTTTTCAGTATGTAGGTAAATTTCACATTTTGAAGGCAAAATTTGAGATTTTCTTACTTTGACATGGTAGTTGATTTTGAGAAAACGGGTTGAGTTACAACCAAACTAAAAGCGCATATAGCATTACGCAGACGTACTAATAAGAATTACAACATTGATTCTTTGATTACATGCACCAAAAAGTTTTTTCAGTATGTAGGTAAATTTCACATTTTGAAGGCAAAATTTGAGATTTTCTTACTTTGACATGGTAGTTGATTTTGAGAAAACGGGTTGAGTTACAACCAAACTAAAAGCGCATATAGCATTACGCAGACGTACTAATAAGAATTACAACATTGATTCTTTGATTACATGCACCAAAAAGTTTTTTCAGTATGTAGGTAAATTTCACATTTTGAAGGCAAAATTTGAGATTTTCTTACTTTGACATGGTAGTTGATTTTGAGAAAACGGGTTGAGTTACAACCAAACTAAAAGCGCATATAGCATTACGCAGACGTACTAATAAGAATTACAACATTGATTCTTTGATTACATGCACCAAAAAGTTTTTTCAGTATGTAGGTAAATTTCACATTTTGAAGGCAAAATTTGAACTAATAAGAATTACATCATTGATTCTTTGATTACATGCACCAAAAAGTTTTTTCAGTATGTAGGTAAATTTCACATTTTGAAGGCAAAATTTGAGATTTTCTTACTTTGACATTGTAGTTGATTTTGAGAAAACGGGTTGAGTTACAACCAAACTAAAAGCGCATATAGCATTACGCAGACGTACTAATAAGAATTACAACATTGATTCTTTGATTACATGCACCAAAAACTTTTTTCAGTATGTATACGCAGACGTACTAATAAGAATTACAACATTGATTCTTTGATTACATGCACCAAAAAGTTTTTTCAGTATGTAGGTAAAGTTCACATTTTGAAGGCAAAACTTGAGATTTTCTTACTTTGACATGGTAGTTGATTTTGAGAAAACGGGTTGAGTTACAACCAAACTAAAAGCGCATATAGCATTACGCAGACGTACTAATAAGAATTACATCATTGATTCTTTGATTACATGCAAGAAAAAGTTTTTTCAGTATGTAGGTAAATTTCACATTTTGAAGGCAAAATTTGAGAATTTCTTACTTTGACGTAAAGCGCATATAGCATTACGCAGACGTACTAATAAGAATTACAACATTGATTCTTTGATTACATGCACAAAAAAGTTTTTTCAGTATGTAGGTAAAGTTCACATTTTGAAGGCAAAATTTGAGATTTTCTTACTTTGACATGGTAGTTGATTTTGAGAAAACGGGTTGAGTTACAACCAAACTAAAAGCGCATATAGCATTACGCAGACGTACTAATAAGAATTACAACATTGATTCTTTGATTACATGCAAGAAAAAGTTTTTTCAGTATGTAGGTAAATTTCACATTTTGAAGGCAAAATTTGAGAATTTCTTACTTTGACATGGTAGTTGATTTTGAGAAAACGGGTTGAGTTACAACCAAACTAAAAGCGCATATAGCATTACGCAGACGTACTAATAAGAATTACAACATTGATTCTTTGATTACATGCACCAAAAAGTTTTTTCAGTATGTAGGTAAATTTCACATTTTGAAGGCAAAATTTGAGATTTTCTTACTTTGACATTGTAGTTGATTTTGAGAAAACGGGTTGAGTTACAACCAAACTAAAAGCGCATATAGCATTACGCAGACGTACTAATAAGAATTACAACATTGATTCTTTGATTACATGCACCAAAAAGTTTTTTCAGTATGTAGGTAAATTTCACATTTTGAAGGCAAAATTTGAGATTTTCTTACTTTGACATGGTAGTTGATTTTGAGAAAACGGGTTGAGTTACAACCAAACTAAAAGCGCATATAGCATTACGCAGACGTACTAATAAGAATTACAACATTGATTCTTTGATTACATGCACCAAAAAGTTTTTTCAGTATGTAGGTAAATTTCACATTTTGAAGGCAAAATTTGAGATTTTCTTACTTTGACATGGTAGTTGATTTTGAGAAAACGGGTTGAGTTACAACCAAACTAAAAGCGCATATAGCATTACGCAGACGTACTAATAAGAATTACATCATTGATTCTTTGATTACATGCACCAAAAAGTTTTTTCAGTATGTAGGTAAATTTCACATTTTGAAGGCAAAATTTGAGATTTTCTTACTTTGACATTGTAGTTGATTTTGAGAAAACGGGTTGAGTTACAACCAAACTAAAAGCGCATATAGCATTACGCAGACGTACTAATAAGAATTACAACATTGATTCTTTGATTACATGCACCAAAAAGTTTTTTCAGTATGTAGGTAAATTTCACATTTTGAAGGCAAAATTTGAGATTTTCTTACTTTGACATGGTAGTTGATTTTGAGAAAACGGGTTGAGTTACAACCAAACTAAAAGCGCATATAGCATTACGCAGACGTACTAATAAGAATTACAACATTGATTCTTTGATTACATGCACCAAAAAGTTTTTTCAGTATGTAGGTAAATTTCACATTTTGAAGGCAAAATTTGAGATTTTCTTACTTTGACATGGTAGTTGATTTTGAGAAAACGGGTTGAGTTACAACCAAACTAAAAGCGCATATAGCATTACGCAGACGTACTAATAAGAATTACAACATTGATTCTTTGATTACATGCACCAAAAAGTTTTTTCAGTATGTAGGTAAATTTCACATTTTGAAGGCAAAACTTGAGATTTTCTTACTTTGACATGGTAGTTGATTTTGAGAAAACGGGTTGAGTTACAACCAAACTAAAAGCGCATATAGCATTACGCAGACGTACTAATAAGAATTACAACATTGATTCTTTGATTACATGCAAGAAAAAGTTTTTTCAGTATGTAGGTAAATTTCACATTTTGAAGGCAAAATTTGAGAATTTCTTACTTTGACATGGTAGTTGATTTTGAGAAAACGGGTTGAGTTACAACCAAACTAAAAGCGCATATAGCATTACGCAGACGTACTAATAAGAATTACAACATTGATTCTTTGATTACATGCACCAAAAAGTTTTTTCAGTATGTAGGTAAATTTCACATTTTGAAGGCAAAATTTGAGATTTTCTTACTTTGACATTGTAGTTGATTTTGAGAAAACGGGTTGAGTTACAACCAAACTAAAAGCGCATATAGCATTACGCAGACGTACTAATAAGAATTACAACATTGATTCTTTGATTACATGCACCAAAAGTTTTTTCAGTATGTAGGTAAATTTCACATTTTGAAGGCAAAATTTGAGATTTTCTTACTTTGACATGGTAGTTGATTTTGAGAAAACGGGTTGAGTTACAACCAAACTAAAAGCGCATATAGCATTACGCAGACGTACTAATAAGAATTACAACATTGATTCTTTGATTACATGCACCAAAAAGTTTTTTCAGTATGTAGGTAAATTTCACATTTTGAAGGCAAAACTTGAGATTTTCTTACTTTGACATGGTAGTTGATTTTGAGAAAACGGGTTGAGTTACAACCAAACTAAAAGCGCATATAGCATTACGCAGACGTACTAATAAGAATTACATCATTGATTCTTTGATTACATGCACCAAAAAGTTTTTTCAGTATGTAGGTAAATTTCACATTTTGAAGGCAAAATTTGAGATTTTCTTACTTTGACATTGTAGTTGATTTTGAGAAAACGGGTTGAGTTACAACCAAACTAAAAGCGCATATAGCATTACGCAGACGTACTAATAAGAATTACAACATTGATTCTTTGATTACATGCACCAAAAAGTTTTTTCAGTATGTAGGTAAATTTCACATTTTGAAGGCAAAATTTGAGATTTTCTTACTTTGACATGGTAGTTGATTTTGAGAAAACGGGTTGAGTTACAACCAAACTAAAAGCGCATATAGCATTACGCAGACGTACTAATAAGAATTACATCATTGATTCTTTGATTACATGCACCAAAAAGTTTTTTCAGTATGTAGGTAAATTTCACATTTTGAAGGCAAAATTTGAGATTAGGTAAAGTTCACATTTTGAAGGCAAAACTTGAGATTTTCTTACTTTGACATGGTAGTTGATTTTGAGAAAACGGGTTGAGTTACAACCAAACTAAAAGCGCATATAGCATTACGCAGACGTACTAATAAGAATTACATCATTGATTCTTTGATTACATGCACCAAAAAGTTTTTCAGTATGTAGGTAAAGTTCACATTTTGAAGGCAAAACTTGAGATTTTCTTACTTTGACATGGTAGTTGATTTTGAGAAAACGGGTTGAGTTACAACCAAACTAAAAGCGCATATAGCATTACGCAGACGTACTAATAAGAATTACATCATTGATTCTTTGATTACATGGTTGAGTTACAACCAAACTAAAAGCGCATATTGCATTACGCAGAAGTACTAATAAGAATTACAACATTGATTCTTTGATTACATGCACCAAAAAGTTTTTTCAGTATGTAGGTAAATTTCACATTTTGAAGGCAAAATTTGAGATTTTCTTACTTTGACATGGTAGTTGATTTTGAGAAAACGGGTTGAGTTACAACCAAACTAAAAGCGCATATAGCATTACGCAGACGTACTAATAAGAATTACATCATTGATTCTTTGATTACATGCACCAAAAAGTTTTTTCAGTATGTAGGTAAATTTCACATTTTGAAGGCAAAATTTGAGATTTTCTTACTTTGACATGGTAGTTGATTTTGAGAAAACGGGTTGAGTTACAACCAAACTAAAAGCGCATATAGCATTACGCAGACGTACTAATAAGAATTACATCATTGATTCTTTGATTACATGCACCAAAAAGTTTTTTCAGTATGTAGGTAAATTTCACATTTTGAAGGCAAAATTTGAGATTTTCTTACTTTGACATGGTAGTTGATTTTGAGAAAACGGGTTGAGTTACAACCAAACTAAAAGCGCATATAGCATTACGCAGACGTACTAATAAGAATTACAACATTGATTCTTTGATTACATGCACCAAAAAGTTTTTTCAGTATGTAGGTAAATTTCACATTTTGAAGGCAAAATTTGAGATTTTCTTACTTTGACATGGTAGTTGATTTTGAGAAAACGGGTTGAGTTACAACCAAACTAAAAGCGCATATAGCATTACGCAGACGTACTAATAAGAATTACAACATTGATTCTTTGATTACATGCACCAAAAAGTTTTTTCAGTATGTAGGTAAATTTCACATTTTGAAGGCAAAATTTGAGATTTTCTTACTTTGACATGGTAGTTGATTTTGAGAAAACGGGTTGAGTTACAACCAAACTAAAAGCGCATATAGCATTACGCAGACGTACTAATAAGAATTACAACATTGATTCTTTGATTACATGCACCAAAAAGTTTTTTCAGTATGTAGGTAAATTTCACATTTTGAAGGCAAAATTTGAGATTTTCTTACTTTGACATGGTAGTTGATTTTGAGAAAACGGGTTGAGTTACAACCAAACTAAAAGCGCATATAGCATTACGCAGACGTACTAATAAGAATTACATCATTGATTCTTTGATTACATGCACCAAAAAGTTTTTTCAGTATGTAGGTAAATTTCACATTTTGAAGGCAAAATTTGAGATTTTCTTACTTTGACATGGTAGTTGATTTTGAGAAAACGGGTTGAGTTACAACCAAACTAAAAGCGCATATAGCATTACGCAGACGTACTAATAAGAATTACATCATTGATTCTTTGATTACATGCACCAAAAAGTTTTTTCAGTATGTAGGTAAATTTCACATTTTGAAGGCAAAATTTGAGATTTTCTTACTTTGACATGGTAGTTGATTTTGAGAAAACGGGTTGAGTTACAACCAAACTAAAAGCGCATATAGCATTACGCAGACGTACTAATAAGAATTACAACATTGATTCTTTGATTACATGCACCAAAAAGTTTTTTCAGTATGTAGGTAAATTTCACATTTTGAAGGCAAAATTTGAGATTTTCTTACTTTGACATGGTAGTTGATTTTGAGAAAACGGGTTGAGTTACAACCAAACTAAAAGCGCATATAGCATTACGCAGACGTACTAATAAGAATTACAACATTGATTCTTTGATTACATGCACCAAAAAGTTTTTTCAGTATGTAGGTAAATTTCACATTTTGAAGGCAAAATTTGAGATTTTCTTACTTTGACATGGTAGTTGATTTTGAGAAAACGGGTTGAGTTACAACCAAACTAAAAGCGCATATAGCATTACGCAGACGTACTAATAAGAATTACATCATTGATTCTTTGATTACATGCACCAAAAAGTTTTTTCAGTATGTAGGTAAATTTCACATTTTGAAGGCAAAATTTGAGATTTTCTTACTTTGACATGGTAGTTGATTTTGAGAAAACGGGTTGAGTTACAACCAAACTAAAAGCGCATATAGCATTACGCAGACGTACTAATAAGAATTACAACATTGATTCTTTGATTACATGCACCAAAAAGTTTTTTCAGTATGTAGGTAAATTTCACATTTTGAAGGCAAAATTTGAGATTTTCTTACTTTGACATGGTAGTTGATTTTGAGAAAACGGGTTGAGTTACAACCAAACTAAAAGCGCATATAGCATTACGCAGACGTACTAATAAGAATTACATCATTGATTCTTTGATTACATGCACCAAAAAGTTTTTTCAGTATGTAGGTAAATTTCACATTTTGAAGGCAAAATTTGAGATTTTCTTACTTTGACATGGTAGTTGATTTTGAGAAAACGGGTTGAGTTACAACCAAACTAAAAGCGCATATAGCATTACGCAGACGTACTAATAAGAATTACATCATTGATTCTTTGATTACATGCAAAAAAAGTTTTTTCAGTATGTAGGTAAATTTCACATTTTGAAGGCAAAATTTGAGATTTTCTTACTTTGACATGGTAGTTGATTTTGAGAAAACGGGTTGAGTTACAACCAAACTAAAAGCGCATATAGCATTACGCAGACGTACTAATAAGAATTACAACATTGATTCTTTGATTACATGCACCAAAAAGTTTTTTCAGTATGTAGGTAAATTTCACATTTTGAAGGCAAAATTTGAGATTTTCTTACTTTGACATGGTAGTTGATTTTGAGAAAACGGGTTGAGTTACAACCAAACTAAAAGCGCATATAGCATTACGCAGACGTACTAATAAGAATTACAACATTGATTCTTTGATTACATGCACCAAAAAGTTTTTTCAGTATGTAGGTAAATTTCACATTTTGAAGGCAAAATTTGAGATTTTCTTACTTTGACATGGTAGTTGATTTTGAGAAAACGGGTTGAGTTACAACCAAACTAAAAGCGCATATAGCATTACGCAGACGTACTAATAAGAATTACAACATTGATTCTTTGATTACATGCACCAAAAAGTTTTTTCAGTATGTAGGTGTAAAGTTCACAGGTAAATTTCACATTTTGAAGGCAAAATTTGAGATTTTCTTACTTTGACATGGTAGTTGATTTTGAGAAAACGGGTTGAGTTACAACCAAACTAAAAGCGCATATAGCATTACGCAGACGTACTAATAAGAATTACATCATTGATTCTTTGATTACATGCACCAAAAAGTTTTTTCAGTATGTAGGTAAATTTCACATTTTGAAGGCAAAATTTGAGATTTTCTTACTTTGACATGGTAGTTGATTTTGAGAAAACGGGTTGAGTTACAACCAAACTAAAAGCGCATATAGCATTACGCAGACGTACTAATAAGAATTACATCATTGATTCTTTGATTACATGCACCAAAAAGTTTTTTCAGTATGTAGGTAAATTTCACATTTTGAAGGCAAAATTTGAGATTTTCTTACTTTGACATGGTAGTTGATTTTGAGAAAACGGGTTGAGTTACAACCAAACTAAAAGCGCATATAGCATTACGCAGACGTACTAATAAGAATTACATCATTGATTCTTTGATTACATGCACCAAAAAGTTTTTTCAGTATGTAGGTAAATTTCACATTTTGAAGGCAAAATTTGAGATTTTCTTACTTTGACATGGTAGTTGATTTTGAGAAAACGGGTTGAGTTACAACCAAACTAAAAGCGCATATAGCATTACGCAGACGTACTAATAAGAATTACAACATTGATTCTTTGATTACATGCACCAAAAAGTTTTTTCAGTATGTAGGTAAATTTCACATTTTGAAGGCAAAATTTGAGATTTTCTTACTTTGACATGGTAGTTGATTTTGAGAAAACGGGTTGAGTTACAACCAAACTAAAAGCGCATATAGCATTACGCAGACGTACTAATAAGAATTACATCATTGATTCTTTGATTACATGCACCAAAAAGTTTTTTCAGTATGTAGGTAAATTTCACATTTTGAAGGCAAAATTTGAGATTTTCTTACTTTGACATGGTAGTTGATTTTGAGAAAACGGGTTGAGTTACAACCAAACTAAAAGCGCATATAGCATTACGCAGACGTACTAATAAGAATTACAACATTGATTCTTTGATTACATGCACCAAAAAGTTTTTTCAGTATGTAGGTAAATTTCACATTTTGAAGGCAAAATTTGAGATTTTCTTACTTTGACATGGTAGTTGATTTTGAGAAAACGGGTTGAGTTACAACCAAACTAAAAGCGCATATAGCATTACGCAGACGTACTAATAAGAATTACAACATTGATTCTTTGATTACATGCACCAAAAAGTTTTTTCAGTATGTAGGTAAATTTCACATTTTGAAGGCAAAATTTGAGATTTTCTTACTTTGACATGGTAGTTGATTTTGAGAAAACGGGTTGAGTTACAACCAAACTAAAAGCGCATATAGCATTACGCAGACGTACTAATAAGAATTACAACATTGATTCTTTGATTACATGCACCAAAAAGTTTTTTCAGTATGTAGGTAAATTTCACATTTTGAAGGCAAAATTTGAGATTTTCTTACTTTGACATGGTAGTTGATTTTGAGAAAACGGGTTGAGTTACAACCAAACTAAAAGCGCATATAGCATTACGCAGACGTACTAATAAGAATTACAACATTGATTCTTTGATTACATGCACCAAAAAGTTTTTTCAGTATGTAGGTAAATTTCACATTTTGAAGGCAAAATTTGAGATTTTCTTACTTTGACATGGTAGTTGATTTTGAGAAAACGGGTTGAGTTACAACCAAACTAAAAGCGCATATAGCATTACGCAGACGTACTAATAAGAATTACAACATTGATTCTTTGATTACATGCACCAAAAAGTTTTTTCAGTATGTAGGTAAATTTCACATTTTGAAGGCAAAATTTGAGATTTTCTTACTTTGACATGGTAGTTGATTTTGAGAAAACGGGTTGAGTTACAACCAAACTAAAAGCGCATATAGCATTACGCAGACGTACTAATAAGAATTACATCATTGATTCTTTGATTACATGCACCAAAAAGTTTTTTCAGTATGTAGGTAAATTTCACATTTTGAAGGCAAAATTTGAGATTTTCTTACTTTGACATGGTAGTTGATTTTGAGAAAACGGGTTGAGTTACAACCAAACTAAAAGCGCATATAGCATTACGCAGACGTACTAATAAGAATTACATCATTGATTCTTTGATTACATGCACCAAAAAGTTTTTTCAGTATGTAGGTAAATTTCACATTTTGAAGGCAAAATTTGAGATTTTCTTACTTTGACATGGTAGTTGATTTTGAGAAAACGGGTTGAGTTACAACCAAACTAAAAGCGCATATAGCATTACGCAGACGTACTAATAAGAATTACATCATTGATTCTTTGATTACATGCACCAAAAAGTTTTTTCAGTATGTAGGTAAATTTCACATTTTGAAGGCAAAATTTGAGATTTTCTTACTTTGACATGGTAGTTGATTTTGAGAAAACGGGTTGAGTTACATCCAAACTAAAACGGGTTGAGTTACAACCAAACTAAAAGCGCATATAGCATAACGCAGACGTACTAATAAGAATTACATCATTGATTCTTTGATTACATGCACCAAAAAGTTTTTTCAGTATGTAGGTAAATTTCACATTTTGAAGGCAAAATTTGAGATTTTCTTACTTTGACATGGTAGTTGATTTTGAGAAAACGGGTTGAGTTACAACCAAACTAAAAGCGCATATAGCATTACGCAGACGTACTAATAAGAATTACATCATTGATTCTTTGATTACATGCACCAAAAAGTTTTTTCAGTATGTAGGTAAATTTCACATTTTGAAGGCAAAATTTGAGATTTTCTTACTTTGACATGGTAGTTGATTTTGAGAAAACGGGTTGAGTTACAACCAAACTAAAAGCGCATATAGCATTACGCAGACGTACTAATAAGAATTACATCATTGATTCTTTGATTACATGCACCAAAAAGTTTTTTCAGTATGTAGGTAAATTTCACATTTTGAAGGCAAAATTTGAGATTTTCTTACTTTGACATGGTAGTTGATTTTGAGAAAACGGGTTGAGTTACAACCAAACTAAAAGCGCATATAGCATTACGCAGACGTACTAATAAGAATTACATCATTGATTCTTTGATTACATGCACCAAAAAGTTTTTTCAGTATGTAGGTAAATTCACATTTTGAAGGCAAAATTTGAGATTTTCTTACTTTGACATGGTAGTTGATTTTGAGAAAACGGGTTGAGTTACAACCAAACTAAAAGCGCATATAGCATTACGCAGACGTACTAATAAGAATTACATCATTGATTCTTTGATTACATGCACCAAAAAGTTTTTTCAGTATGTAGGTAAATTTCACATTTTGAAGGCAAAATTTGAGATTTTCTTACTTTGACATGGTAGTTGATTTTGAGAAAACGGGTTGAGTTACAACCAAACTAAAAGCGCATATAGCATTACGCAGACGTACTAATAAGAATTACATCATTGATTCTTTGATTACATGCACCAAAAAGTTTTTTCAGTATGTAGGTAAATTTCACATTTTGAAGGCAAAATTTGAGATTTTCTTACTTTGACATGGTAGTTGATTTTGAGAAAACGGGTTGAGTTACAACCAAACTAAAAGCGCATATAGCATTACGCAGACGTACTAATAAGAATTACAACATTGATTCTTTGATTAAATTTCACATTTTGAAGGCAAAACTTGAGATTTTCTTACTTTGACATGGTAGTTGATTTTGAGAAAACGGGTTGAGTTACAACCAAACTAAAAGCGCATATAGCATTACGCAGACGTACTAATAAGAATTACATCATTGATTCTTTGATTACATGCACCAAAAAGTTTTTTCAGTATGTAGGTAAATTTCACATTTTGAAGGCAAAATTTGAGATTTTCTTACTTTGACATGGTAGTTGATTTTGAGAAAACGGGTTGAGTTACAACCAAACTAAAAGCGCATATAGCATTACGCAGACGTACTTATAAGAATTACAACATTGATTCTTTGATTACATGCACCAAAAAGTTTTTTCAGTATGTAGGTAAATTTCACATTTTGAAGGCAAAATTTGAGATTTTCTTACTTTGACATGGTAGTTGATTTTGAGAAAACGGGTTGAGTTACAACCAAACTAAAAGCGCATATAGCATTACGCAGACGTACTAATAAGAATTACATCATTGATTCTTTGATTACATGCACCAAAAAGTTTTTTCAGTATGTAGGTAAATTTCACATTTTGAAGGCAAAACTTGAGATTTTCTTACTTTGACATGGTAGTTGATTTTGAGAAAACGGGTTGAGTTACAACCAAACTAAAAGCGCATATAGCATTACGCAGACGTACTAATAAGAATTACATCATTGATTCTTTGATTACATGCACCAAAAAGTTTTTTCAGTATGTAGGTAAATTTCACATTTTGAAGGCAAAATTTGAGATTTTCTTACTTTGACATTGTAGTTGATTTTGAGAAAACGGGTTGAGTTACAACCAAACTAAAAGCGCATATAGCATTACGCAGACGTACTAATAAGAATTACAACATTGATTCTTTGATTACATGCACCAAAAAGTTTTTTCAGTATGTAGGTAAATTTCACATTTTGAAGGCAAAATTTGAGATTTTCTTACTTTGACATGGTAGTTGATTTTGAGAAAACGGGTTGAGTTACAACCAAACTAAAAGCGCATATAGCATTACGCAGACGTACTAATAAGAATTACAACATTGATTCTTTGATTACATGCACCAAAAAGTTTTTTCAGTATGTAGGTAAAGTTCACATTTTGAAGGCAAAATTTGAGATTTTCTTACTTTGACATGGTAGTTGATTTTGAGAAAACGGGTTGAGTTACAACCAAACTAAAAGCGCATATAGCATTACGCAGACGTACTAATAAGAATTACATCATTGATTCTTTGATTACATGCAAGAAAAAGTTTTTTCAGTATGTAGGTAAATTTCACATTTTGAAGGCAAAATTTGAGAATTTCTTACTTTGACATGGTAGTTGATTTTGAGAAAACGGGTTGAGTTACAACCAAACTAAAAGCGCATATAGCATTACGCAGACGTACTAATAAGAATTACAACATTGATTCTTTGATTACATGCACCAAAAAGTTTTTTCAGTATGTAGGTAAATTTCACATTTTGAAGGCAAAATTTGAGATTTTCTTACTTTGACATGGTAGTTGATTTTGAGAAAACGGGTTGAGTTACAACCAAACTAAAAGCGCATATAGCATTACGCAGACGTACTAATAAGAATTACATCATTGATTCTTTGATTACATGCAAGAAAAAGTTTTTTCAGTATGTAGGTAAATTTCACATTTTGAAGGCAAAATTTGAGAATTTCTTACTTTGACATGGTAGTTGATTTTGAGAAAACGGGTTGAGTTACAACCAAACTAAAAGCGCATATAGCACTACGCAGACGTACTAATAAGAATTACTTTGACATGGTAGTTGATTTTGAGAAAACGGGTTGAGTTACAACCAAACTAAAACTAAAAACATTACGCAGACGTACTAATAAGAATTACAACATTGATTCTTTGATTACATGCACCAAAAAGTTTTTTCAGTATGTAGGTAAATTTCACATTTTGAAGGCAAAAGTTGAGAAAACGGGTTGAGTTACAACCAAACTAAAAGCGCATATAGCATTACGCAGACGTACTAATAAGAATTACAACATTGATTCTTTGATTACATGCACCAAAAAGTTTTTTCAGTATGTAGGTAAATTTCACATTTTGAAGGCAAAATTTGAGATTTTCTTACTTTGACATGGTAGTTGATTTTGAGAAAACGGGTTGAGTTACAACCAAACTAAAAGCGCATATAGCATTACGCAGACGTACTAATAAGAATTACATCATTGATTCTTTGATTACATGCACCAAAAAGTTTTTTCAGTATGTAGGTAAATTTCACATTTTGAAGGCAAAATTTGAGATTTTCTTACTTTGACATGGTAGTTGATTTTGAGAAAACGGGTTGAGTTACAACCAAACTAAAAGCGCATATAGCATTACGCAGACGTACTAATAAGAATTACATCATTGATTCTTTGATTACATGCACCAAAAAGTTTTTTCAGTATGTAGGTAAATTTCACATTTTGAAGGCAAAATTTGAGATTTTCTTACTTTGACATGGTAGTTGATTTTGAGAAAACGGGTTGAGTTACAACCAAACTAAAAGCGCATATAGCATTACGCAGACGTACTAATAAGAATTACATCATTGATTCTTTGATTACATGCAAGAAATTTTTTTCAGTATGTAGGTAAATTTCACATTTTGAAGGCAAAATTTGAGAATTTCTTACTTTGACATGGTAGTTGATTTTGAGAAAACGGGTTGAGTTACAACCAAACAAAAGCGCATATAGCATTACGCAGACGTACTAATAAGAATTACAACATTGATTCTTTGATTACATGCACCAAAAAGTTTTTTCAGTATGTAGGTAAATTTCACATTTTGAAGGCAAAAGTTGAGATTTTCTTACTTTGACATGGTAGTTGATTTTGAGAAAACGGGTTGAGTTACAACCAAACTAAAAGCGCATATAGCATTACGCAGACGTACTAATAAGAATTACATCATTGATTCTTTGATTACATGCACCAAAAAGTTTTTTCAGTATGTAGGTAAATTTCACATTTTGAAGGCAAAATTTGAGATTTTCTTACTTTGACATTGTAGTTGATTTTGAGAAAACGGGT
>NW_026873738.1:0-14821 GCF_032173495.1 Musca vetustissima | reverse complement strand
ATTTAGTCCGAATGGGATTATAAATGCGACCTGTACTTTGTGATTCTATGCAGAAAGTGATTCTATGCATTTTCTCAAACATATGTACAAATACATAATACCCTGTACCACTGTGTGGTGAAGGGTATAATAACCAATTACAACTAGTAAAATTGAAAACCAGTAAAGAAAGTAGTAAAGTCGGACTGGGCCGACTATATGATACCCTTCACAACTTTATGTATATTGTACATATGTATTCTAACAATTTCAGGACAATGTTCCCTCAAAGTAACATGCACCTTTCTGCAACCTATGTCAAATGTAATTTCAATCGGGCAGATTTAGAATCGTTTGCGTACAAAAGGACACATTTATGGAAATCGATTTATAGCAAACTTGGTATACGCTATTCAGTATGCTGCACTGTTAAAAATGTAGACTCAAAAAATTTTCTGTCAAACGGACACATTAGGAGTTTAGTGCACCATTTACCTAAAATCGGACGAAAATGTATATGTGGGACTTATATTTATATCTGAACCGATATTCTCGAAATTTAACACACATCATTCTAGACTTAGTTTAGTACGCCATGCCAAATTTTGTGAAATTCGAAGAATATATAGGGACTATGGTGTGCTATTTACATAAAATCGAATTATATCTGAACCGATTTTCACGAAACTTTAGCACACATTCTGGACCTAATTCAGTATCCTATGCCAAATTTCGTGCAAATCGAAAGATATATGGGGACTTTGGTGCCTATATCGGTCGAAAATATATATGGGAGCTATATCTAAATCTGAACCGATTTTTCGCTATTTCAATAGGGTTCGTCATTGGGCCAAATAAGTGTCGTATACCAAATTTCATTCAAATCGTATCATAAATGCGACCTGTACCTTGTTTACAATTTAACAACCACAGACGGACGGACGGACATGCATAAATCGACTCTGAAAGTGATTCTATGCATATTCTCAAAAGGAACCCTGGGTTTATCTCGATTCCTTTTGCCTGTTATGCAAACAAACATATGCAAAAAGACATAATACCCTGTACCACAGTGTGGTTAAGGGTATAAATGTGCAAAAAATCACAAAACACTGAATATTTATTGGAGGGCATCGCCACGTGTGGGCTATACCAACGCATGGACCGATATATCCCAGTTTGCAACATTTTATATATGGACAAACTGTAACATACATTTTAGCCGCGTAAATTCAATAATTTAGAAAAAGTTTTAAACTAGCGGAATGAGAAGAAGAAATTTTTAGTCATCTTTCTGCGAATATGAAAACTAGTTTTGCATTATTGCCCTAAATGTTTTACTCCACTAATGTTGAAGATTCACTAAAATTTCGTACCTGTGGAAAAATAAAACGGATTACATGTGTAAATGCTAAGGCAGATTTCTGCAGAAATTTGCAAAAAATACGCATTTTCCTAATTTGAAAAAAATTTAATTAAAAGGACACATCACGCCCTCACCTTTCGTAGTTCCCCTATATTTACTATCGAATCCTATATTGCAATTAAACATCGATGGCGTGCAGCATATCGAATTAAGTCTTGATTGGTTCAGATTTAGACATAGCTCCCATACTTTACCCTAATTACCAATATAAGTAGGATGTTTAACATTGAAAACGGAATAAGGCCTTTATATAACGGAACCCCAATTTTTTAGTATTTTGAGGTTTTTATAAACCATTTCTTTGTGAAGCGTATGAAGATTCTACCCAGCGGAACATAATGGCTTATTTATTTAAAAAAGAGTTTTGCTTCCAATTTCGTTTGACTACATTTCAGATTACTAAGATATAAGTATGGTAAACTTGGTATCTCAGATTTTTAAGTTCATCCTCCAAATCCTTCGTGTAACTAATTACCAAATAGAGTTCCCCCTCACCAAATCTTTATTCCCCATACCTTCCAAAAATCATGTCAAATGATGCTGACGATAACTGTCATTTATAATGTGAAAATACAAATAACAACAATAACAACCAACAGCTGTGATAAACAATATGCAACAACAACATCAATACAATAGCGATGAACAACAAATCACAACAGAGTAAAAAACGAAGTTTCCATTGAAATTGAAAAATGTGGTTAAGCTCTTAGGATTTCAATTAAATAATGATGACATGATGATTATCCTTAATAATGAGAGAATGGAAGGGAACGAATGAATGAATGTCTGACTGGATGGATGGATGGTTGTATTTATTTGCGATTATTTACACTGTCACTTATCAACCAACGGCAGACATGTAAGCAAACAGACAGACAGAACAAAATACGCTCCAATTCGATAAGCCATTGTAGTGAAAGTATTTAAAATGCCTCATCCCCAACAATCGTACGTAGCATCGCTATTATTATAAGCAGGGTTGAGCTTTCATCGATCATGTTTAATTCATCAGCGGCAGTGTCGTCGGCGGAACCCTGTCACCGCATCATCTGCCTCAGTGAATGCAAAAATCTTACTGGATTGTTATATTTCAATCCATTTCTCTTTTCGACAAGTTAAGAATTTAATCCTCTATCAAATTCCAATGATTGACTGTAAAAAGTGAGAAAACTTTACATGTGATTCTCCTGGCTGGCTGGCTGAAACATGGTGAATGTCTGCAACGAACAATACCTTTTTAACATCTTGACACACTCACATATTTTTAGTCGTTGTAGTTTTTTAAAGTGTTATGGAAGACGGGTGACAAATTGACAGTTTTACGTTTGGAAGGTAGTTGACGTTATGGTAGACCTTTTAACTTAGACATTCTTAAGATGTCTACCTTGAATGTAATATTTTAAATTTTAGAGGAATTAAAAAATAGAGGAAAAAAAGTTTGGAATGTTAAATTAACAAGACCAAAATGAATCACAACTTAATAAATGTTGATGGGTTTGATAGAAAAATTGTCCATTTTCAGTTAGACATGCCCAATCCAAAATATATATTTCTCCATGACATATGATGGGCTTGCCGTTATATGAGGGCTACCCTACCAATATTGATCATTTTCGGTAGGAAGATTTGACACCCAATGAGAACCAAAAGTAGCACATTGCAGCCAATTTGGTTCGAAAACGTGTCAAAAATCCCCATAACACCGAATTGTTGAGGGTACCTTAATAGGGGGACCAATATACCCCATTTTCAATACTAACTATGCTAGGAGCAATAGCAATGCCATTGCAAAATTTCAAATTTCTATATCAAATATTGTGATTTCTGTCGTGATTTTAACAGACGGACAATCAGACACGCATAAATCTGTATGTAAACCGACTAACATTAATCCCTACACATGTCATTTTGCAACCTATGCTAAAAAATGGTTTAAAGCAAACTTGACACACGATATTTTGTATGCTGCACTGTTTCAGATTTAATCTCAATCAGATACCCGTTTATAATTTGGTGTACAATTAACATGAATAGGTCGAAATTATATATGGAAGTTATTTTTTTATTTAGCTGGCTTGTGACAGAAGCTGAGCTTAGAATTTTTTTCCACGCGCGTCGGTCTATTGCGCAGTTTTTCCAATTTGAAAGACCATTTTCGGCAATGTTGTCTTCAACTTGATCTTTCCATCGTATTTTTGGCCTTCCCCTTCTGCGTGAACCATCAACTGGTTCGCTTTGATATGGCTTCTGGGCTGGGGCATCTTAATCCATTCTCACAACATGGCCAACATGGCCAACATGGCCAATGTAGTCGCTGCAGCTCAATACGTTTAACAATGTCGATGTCCGAGAATAGCTGGTACTACTCATGGTTCATTCGACGGCGATATTCACCGTCACCGCAGCTCGGCCCATAGATCTTTCGGAGAATTTTTCTCTCAAACACTCCAAGAGCTGTCTCATATACTTGCGTAACTAACATGTGTTGTTTCGTGTGCAGAGTGCCATTTCTGTTCACTTTTGCCTCTCGTATGACCTTTTCCAGAAGGATGTTAAAAAGGTCACACGACAAACTGTCACCTTGTCTGAATCCTCGTTAGGTATTAAAGGGCTCCGAGAGGTCCTTTCCGACTTTAACTGCTGATCTTGTGCCAGTTAAAGTTACCCTGCATAGCCGAATTAATTTTGCCAGGAATACCAAACGCTGACATGGCTTTGGACACCTCTGAACGAATATGGCTGTCGAATGCGGATTTATAGTCGACAAATATGTGGAATTTGTCGATGTGTTTTTCGTGGGGTTTTTCCAGGATTTGGCGCAGAGTGAAAATCTGGTAAATGGTGGATTTGACAGGTCTGAAGCCACATTGGTATGGTCCAATAATGCCATTGACCATTGGCTTCAGTCGTTCACACAGTATGCTGGATAACACTTTTTATGCGATGGGTAGGAGACTTTTTCCTCTATAGTTTGCACATATCGTCTTGTCTCCTTTTTGTGCACCGGACACAGGATGCTGAGGTTCCAATCATTGGACATGCATTCTTCTAGCCACATTGTACTAATCAGCTGGTGCATGCTCCTTACCAGTATCTGACTTCCAGACTTGAACAGTTCGGCTTGTAACCCATCGGCACCTGCTGCTTTATTATTCTTCAGCCGATTGATTGCTATTCTGACTTCATTTTGGCAAGGTGGTATACACTCTATACCGTCATCTATTATCAGTTCTGGGGTATCCATTTCACTGCTACTATTTGATATCAGAAGTTTTTCAAAATGCTCCTTTCAGATCCTAAGTACGCTGTCTGTATCTGTCACCAGGTTTCCTTCTTTACATTTCTCCTCTCTCCTTTTCTCTCGATAGTTCTCCATCGCATTACGTGTTGCTACTGTCCGCAGGGTTGCCCTATACGCTGCGTTTTTCATATCAGTAGCATTACGACACTCCTGATCGTACCACGGATTTCTGGCTTCTCTACCATTGTACTTCTATATTATTATCGGAACCAGGGATGTTTTCGTCAAGCAGTTGGGTAAGTTGAGCGGAGTAGGCTTCTGCTATCTGCTGTGTTTGCAGCTTTTCGACGTCAATTTTCCGTGTTACATTAGATCGCACCTTTGCTGCTACATTAAGACGGGTGCGTACCTTGGCTGCCACAAGGTAATGGTCCGAATCGATATTCGCTCTCCGGATCGATCGGACGTTTAAAATACTGGATGAATGCCTTCCGTCTATCGCAACATGGTCGATTTGATTTCTCGTTGTCCGATCGTTGTCCGAAATCCAATTGGCCTTGTGTATATCGAGATGCTTGAATCTGGTGCTGCTAACTACCATTGCTTTTGCTACCGCGAAGTCAATCAACCTCATGCCGTTGTCTGATGTTTCTTCATGGAGGCTGGATTTTCCGACGGTGAAATTTTTCGTCGGAAAATTCAGCCTTTGATATTTTCAGCCACAGATATTTTCCCATCCGATTTTTGCATTAAAATCTCCTAGCAGACTTTTAATGTCATGGCCAGGGAAACGATCATATGCTGTCTCGTTTCATGGCAGCTATAATACAGGGCGTAATCATCTGATTTACTTCCATCGCATTTCCTGTAAAGCAATAATATCGGGAGTACAACGTGCGCACACGCAGATTCGCAGATCGTGAATTGAGATGAAAGAGGACCAAGATAAAAGAGGAATTTCGGAGAAATCGAAAGATATATAGGGACGTTGGTAAATCTGAACCGATTTTCCCCAATGTCAACACGGTTCTTCCTTGGGCCAAATAAATGAGCTGGGCCAAATTTCATCCAATTCGAATCAATAATGCGACCTGTACTTTGTTTACAATTTAACATGGGCAGACGGACGGACGGACATACATACATAAATCGACCAAAAAAGGATTCTAAGTATATTCTCAAATTAACGGATTAAAGGAAATAACATAAGCTTTAAGCTCATAAGCTTTATCTTTTAAATAACGTATGTTTTAAATTTCACCTAGAAATGGTGTATTCCGTTCCATATTAATAATCCATAATCCAATCATTGACACATTAATCGATAAGCCATATTTTGATCTTCGTCTATCTCAACAAAAATTGAAAACTTAATAACCATAAACATATTTCACAGATGGGCCGGTCTACCACAACCAGCCTAATAACCTTGTATCATTAAAATTGTCACCATATTGATGCCGCCGAAATTGGTGTCTGCACACAAACAAACACACACATCATTTATTCTTGGCGACCCTAACATACCAACAAGTTGAATAAACCGATTCTAACCCACATTCCAAAACTATTCGACTCATTAACCAAATGTGTAACTTCACAGCGTTTAAAAGCGTATTCCATATTCAAATAAACCCAGGCCAGATAGCACCACAACAACAAATTATTACCATAAAATATGCATTCTTCGGTAATAATTATGATAAGATTCTAGCCGGTGCCAGCAGACAATGGTAATCATTATGTAAATTGGTCCATTTATAGGCTACCAATCGGTGTGCGGCTGTTACTGTGTTACTTTGGAGGCCTAAAACTGGTTACGGCCTAATTGGTAGATCAAATGATTAACGCACGTAGACACACACACGTTGACTTCGTGACAATGGAAGATGTTATAGGTCATTTGTAGGTGGCATCCACTTAAAAAAACAAAAACTTCCGGTATTTATGGTCATAAATTATTATCGGAATTAAAGTCGGTATTTTAACAATGACTTCTAACGAGAAACATTTTTAAAATCGTTATTGCCCGGCGTTTAGTATAAATAATAGAGGCAATTTTTGGAGTAGGCATAGACACAATTCGTCTACAGCAACAAAACAAACAAACTAATCAAGATGCGTGCTTTCATTGTAAGTGTGAAATAAAGTTTTTCAATGAAAATATATTTTTTAAAATTCAAAATATCCTAAAAATATTTATTAAAATAATTTAAATTAATTTTTTTTCTATTCATTGTAGGTTTTATGCTTGGTTTCGGTCGCCTGTGCCGACAAATTGGGTTACAACTACAAACCAGTTGATCACTCCAGCACAGGATTGTCATTTAAACCTGGCACTGTTGCTACTGGAACTATCCAGACTCCATTCGTTTCCTATGTTTCCCCAAGCAAATATTCGCCTCCTTCAGTCTCTGGCCCTGTCACCAGGTCCGGCGGCGTTGCCCCATTCACCGCCCCCGTTGAATACGAAAAAGAATTCTTCTCATTCTCCGCCCCTGAAGGTGAATTCAATGACGCGGAGGCTGCTCAACGTATTGCTGGTTCTCTAAAGAAAGGTCTCCGCGTTATTTTCATTAAGGGTCCCGAAAATAATGGCCTGGAGAATGTTGCTCTTGCCTTGGCCAAACAAGCTGCCGAACAAAAGACCGCCATCTATGTCCTCAACAAACAAACTGATTTGGGTGAATTGGCCAATAAACTTAATGCCGTCAGCAAGAACAACAACAACAAACCCGAAGTTCACTTTGTCAAATATCGCACTCCTGAAGATGCTGCCAACGCCCAAAGAGCTATCCAAAGTCAATACGATTTGTTGGGTGGAAAATCTCTTAATGTCAATGGTGGTGTTGCTCCCGTTATTAACTTTGCTTCTAAAGCTACAGTTCGTGCTGGTCCTGAACCACAAGTTCCCCAAAATAAGTACTTGCCTTCATCTTTGTTCCGTTTCCGTGCTTAAGTGTACAGTGATGTGAGCCAAAGAGATTTGTTGTTAGAGTCATTGTTATTTCGTTAAATATATTTGTAATTGTGAAAAAATAAATTGTTTTTGAAAATTAAAAAAAAATTCTATATAAATAGTGTAATGGGATGATAGCAACGGCTCTGGTTGGCTTTAACATGACGAAGCCCTGGCTTATCTTGGTCGCTCTTTCATCTCAATTGTGGACCCTGACCTCCCCGCGGTGTCATCGGTGGGAACTATTTTCATCATCCATTGAAAAAGTGAGTAGATATGTGCCGCGAGTTCATCCATAAGATAATAAAAAATGGATTGAGGCGTCGGGTTAGTTGCCCACACTCGGAAACTCCCTCCTACTATGAAAACACAACGAAAAAGAAAACCAAACCCCCCAAATATCTGCGAATCTGTACTTGGAATGTGCGCACATTGTTGTGGCGCAGTTTTTGCCTTGTCGGATGTACTCAAGAAGTACAAAGCTGATATTATTGCCTTACAGGAAATGCGATGGAAAGGAACTGACGTAAGTAAATCAGATGATTTCGCCCTGTCTTATAGCTGTCATGAAACTAGACGTGAATTTGGTTGCGGATTTATGGTTAATACAAGAACAAAATACATTGTCTCCAGATCCACTCCAGTAGATGAGAGAAGTTCTATAATCCGTATAAAAGCGAAGTTTTTCTACATCAGTCTTATTTGCACCCATGCAAATAGGATATCCGACACCCATCCGACGGTAGACAAAGATGAACAGATCAAAGACATATTTTACGAGCGCCTAGAAACAGAATATTACCGTTGACCTGGCCATGACATTAAAATTCTGCTAGGAGATTTTAATGCAAAAATCGGAAGGGAAAATATCTTTGGCCCTACCGTCGGAAAATTCAGTCTTCATGAAGAAACATCCGACAACGGCATGAGGTTGATTGACTTCGCAGCAGCAAAAAACATGGTAGTTAGCAGCACCAGATTCAAGCATCTCGATATACACAGGGCCACCTGGATCTCTCCTGATCAAGCAACGAGAAATCAAATTGATCATGTTCTGATAGACGAAAGGCATTCATCCAGTGTTTTAGACGTCCGATCGATCCGAGGAGCGAATATCGATTCGGACCATTACCTTGTGCAGTCAAGGTACGCACCCGTCTTAATGTTGTAGCAAAGGTGCGATCTAATACAACACGGAAACTCGACGTCGAAAAGCTGCAAACACAACAGGTAGCCGAGGCCTACTCTGCTCAACTTACCCATCTGCTTGAAGAAAGCTCTTCTTGTCCCGATAATAGTATAGAAGCACAATGGCAAAGAATTGCCCACTCCCTACAAACTGCAGCAAAACAACACTTGGGTACCAAAAACCACCACCAAGAAACCCATGGTACGATCAGGAGTGTCGTAATGCTACTGATGTGAAAAACGCAACGTATAGGGCAACCCTGCAGACAGTAGCAACACGTAACGTGATGGAGAATTATCGGGAGAAAAGGAGAGAGGAGAAACGTGTTTTCAGAAAAAAAAGGAAGAACGAGAAAAACGTGAGAGTGAGCAAATCGAGATGTACAGGAGTTGGAATGAAGTCCGGAAATTTTACCAACGAGTAAAACACCAAACCGAAGGCTTTGGTGCAGGCACATCCTCCTGTAGAGATGAAGAAGGAAACCTGGTGACAGATACAGACAGCGTGTTGAGGATCTGGAAGGAGCACTTCGAAAAGCTACTAGTATCAAATAGTGGCGATGAAGAAGATACCCCAGAACCAATAAGAGATGATGGTATAGAGTGTATACCACCTAGCCAAGATGAGGTCATAAAAGCAATTAATCGGCTCAAGAACAATAAAGCAGCAGGAGCCGATGGGTTACCACTTGAACTATTCAATACTGGTGCCAGATGCTGGTCAGGAGCATGCACCAGCTGATTAGTACAATTTGGCTAGATGAATGCATGCCCAATGATTGGAACCTCAGCATCCTGTGTCCCGTGCACAAAAAAGGAGACAAGATATGTGCCAACTATGGAGGAATAAGTCTCCTTCCCATCGCATATAAAGTGCTATCCAGTGTGCTGTGTGAACGATTGAAGCCAATGGTCAATGACATCATCGGACCATACCAATGCGGCTTCAGACCTGGCACATCCACCATTGGCCAGATTTTCACTCTGCGCCAAATCCTGGAAAAGACCCACGAAAAACGCTTCGACACATTCCACCTATTCGTCGACTATAACGCCGCATTCGACATTTCTACCCCTTTAGATGCATTTAAAGCCATGTCTGTGTTCGGCATGCACGATAGTTTTAAGTGTGACATGGTCAGCACTTAAAGTCGAAAAGGACCTATCGGAGCTCTTCAATACCGAACGAGGATTCAGACAAGGTGATAGTTTGTAGTGTGATATTTTTACTAAACTGCTGGAAAAGGTCATATGAGAGGCAAAGGTGAACAGAAATTACACTCTGTACACCAAACAAGACATGTTACTCGCCTACGCCGATGACATCGACAGAATTGGTCGAACATTGAGAGCTGATGGTATCAACGCGCAAAAGGTACAGTAGACTCGGACCAACTGTTGAATTTGATAACTAATTTGATAAAACTAATGACAACAGTTTTGAAATTCGGAAAAGGATAGTGTTGGCCACCAAATGCTACTATGGTCTAAGTTAGCAGTTTACAAACAAGGCCACCTCTCGCCATCAAACTCAGACTTTACAAGACTGATACTACCCGTGCTGTTATATGGATCTGAAGCATGGGTACTTTCGCAAGCAGATGAGGCAGCTTTTGGAGTGTTTGATAGACAAATTATCCGAAAGATCTACCGGCCAATTTGCGGCGACGGTGAATACCGGCGTCGAGCTTTACGATCTATACGCGGACATCGACACAACCAGTCGTATTGAGCTGCAGAGACTACGGAGGCTAGGTCATATCGTGAGAATAAAGAAGGATACCCCAGCTCAAAAGGCATATAAAAGCGAGCCAACTGTTGGCTAGATGGAAATAAGAGAACATTTCGAATCATTGTATTTCAAATTGGAAGAGTTGCTCACAAGACCGACACGCATGGAAATATTTTTATACCCTTTCCCACACTGTGGTACAGGGTATTGTGTCTTTGTGCGTATGTTTGTAACCGGCTGATAGACCCATGGTTCCTTTTGAGGATATGCCTAGAATAACTTTCTAAGTCGTATTATGCATGTCCGTCCGTCTATCTGTCCATGTTAAATTGTAAACAAAGTGCAGGTCGCATTTATTATCCGAATTGAATGAAATTTGGCGCAGACCATTTATTTTGGCCAAGAACGAACCTTATTGAAATTGGGAAAAATCGGTTCAGATTTAGATATAGCTCCCATATATATTTTGCATATTTTGCAGGAATGCCGAACGGGGACATGATTTTAAGCACCTCTTAACGGATAGGTGGAATGTGTCGATGTGTTTATTGTGGGTCTTTCCAGGATCAGAATAGCATAACGTGTGCCGAGTTTTATTGAAATCGGTTCAGATTTAGATATTGCTCCCATATATATTTTCGTCTGATTTTTAGCACATTGGGCACCAAAGAGTCACATTTAGTCCGACTGTCACGAACTTTTGCACAACGTACTAAAGTTATAATAGCCTAAAGTGGTCCAAGTTTTAGTGAAGTCGGTTCAGATGTATATATAGGTCCCACATATATGTTTGTCCGATTTTTAGCAAATTGTGAACCAAAGAATTAAAGCGCTCTGTGTTGTAGCATCATGAATAGTTTGATTGATTTACATAATTTTTTAAACGAATTTAATCTTGGCATAGCTTACTGAGAACATATGTGTGGATTGATGTACCAAAGAAGAATCCATTAGTTCATCTTCGAACTTGACCTGCCTGCTGCAGACAAAAGACAACTCAATCTTGTAGTTTAGAGACTAGACAACAGAAAGACGGAATGGTAAAATCGTCATAGAATATTACGCTGATCAAAAATATAAATTTACAAATGTACTCGGTTATTAAACGTTCGGTTAAGCCGGTTCACATAAGACACAGATCATATAATTAAAGTAGCCCACTTTCATGTCAATGGTCCTTAAAAAATGTGAGGTCTGTTAGAATTCATCCATTGAATATAGCCAAAGTGGAAAAGAGTATCATATAGTCGGCCCCGTCCGACTTTACTATTTTCCTTACTGGTTTAAAATCGACTTGTGGAACAACCGTTCTATAACAAGCCAGCTAAGTAAGTTTCATTTGATGCTCACAATATATTGCACTCAAATATAAGCTATTATGCTGTACAATAAGACATTTTATATTCCCAACGTTATGTAGGATGCCACGTACATTAAAACCCTAAAAACATTTCTTGCGTCAACATCTTCATTTGCATTAGTAATTAATTATGTTTAATTATCCTCTTGATTAATTTGTAAACGTACTTAAAGGATGAACGTTTTGTTAATCACAGTTCTTCACAAGCGCATTTGATATTGTCTTAAAGGATTGATACTTTCTTTGAGTGAAGAACATTAATAAGAACCTTAAGACATTGTCATGGAATATTGATTAGATTTAAGATTGACAGATTTATCAATTTTAATTGAGATGTTGTATGTATTCTTACGTGTATCTAAGAATATCTATTAACAATATTATTTATAAATATCACTGTCCTGTCAGGTTAAATGTAACAATAACCATATCACATATATGCACTTTCGGAACCACGTTTTTATTTTGTTATTTATACCAAATTTATATTAAAATTAAAAACCATTTCCTTGGAATATGATAACATCTTAATTTTATTTCACATTTCCCTTTCCCTAACCACATTTTCTCTTCTACTTATACCACAAACTACACACACTAATTTTTAAGAAAATCAGACACAAACATATTTGTAACAATTAATTGTGTAGAGAGATATGATAAAACAAAACCACAAAAAAAGAAATATTAACCTAACTAATTTTTGTTTGTTTACTTAGCTATCTACACGCCATTAGACGATAAATAACCGTGACGTGAGACCATATGGAAAACTAACCTAAAAAAAACTAAAACAAAAGGAAAATAACAAATGCAACTGCAATGTGGGTTTTCCACCCTCAATTAAGAATTCACTTCTAAGAAATTAATAACGGACAGAAGTCAGACACACGTTTACTGACACCATGACCAATGGTTCACCGGCCTAGGGAAGGTAGTGAAAAGGGTGCAACTAATTAGGCACAAAACCTAATGTCCTTCAACGTTAATTTGTAACTAAACAAAAATGTTGTAATTGTAATATTTTCTCATACACAACGCGCTAATGAAGAGAGGTGTGTTCGGATGGAAATTTGTGTTAAATTGGCGTTAGGTTCATGCAGGGGTGACTACCAAAAATGTACATTTGTATGCATTTTCAAAATTATGGCTAAATGTTGACTATCATAATTAGTATATTTCTGGGAAAATTATATTTATTGATCCTGGGCAAATCGTTATATATATATATATATTTCATGAAAACGTCATGACCATACGCCCACCGAAAGTATGACAATTGATTTCGATTAGATGGCGTTGATACAGGGCGGTGTTAAACTTGTGGTTTCTATTTGGAATTGTTTGCAATGTGAGACGTTTAGAATGACGTGTGTCACTGTTGAGTTGCATTGTTTTATATATATAATAAAGTACGTTTATAGCGAAATAGTAGGGAGAAGCAAATTAGTTCCCTTTATTCAAGGTAAGACAAACCATATGCTTAGCTGAAAAAAATATATTCAGTTTGAAAGTAGTAGGTTTTGTGTCCTTTTAGAATACTTCCGCAGCTTCTCTTTTCCAATGATGCATTTTTTTTTTGGAGGATTGTCATCGATAAGTAAAGTTGAGGCGCACTATGGGCCATAGATCCCATTTTTGGGCCATAATTGGAGCAAAAATATGCCGTATATAAGGGTTTCGGGAAGCTGAATATGATTCTGCAAGAAAAAAAGTAAACATTCAATAAGTAGATTTTCGATGCTGTAAATTTTGTATACCCTTCACCACACTGTTATACTGGGTATTATGTCTTTGTACATATGTTTGTAACACGCAAAGGGAAATGAGATAGACTCATGGTTCATTTTGCAAATATGCATAGAATCACTTTCTAAGTCGATTTATGCATGTACGTCCGTTTTTCTGTCCATGTTAAATTGTAAACAATGTACAGGTCGCATTTATGACCCAAATTTGATGAAATTTGGCACAACGCATTTATTTAGCCCAAAGACGAACCCTATTGACATTGAGAAAAATCGGTTCAGTTTTAGATATAGCACCCATATATAGTTTCGTCCGATTTCCAAAACCCCAAAATATGTCCGATTGACACAAAATTTTGCAAAACATAGGAAATTTAATACAATGCACTGTTGGGAAAGTTTCACTGAAATTGGTTCAGATTTAGATATAGCTCTTATATATGTAGTTTCGTCTGAATTTCAGTAAATGATGCACAAAAGCCCCAAAATGTGGCCGAGTGACACGAAATTTTGCACAACGTACTGAAGGTACTACAGCCTAAAGTATGTCCAGTTTTGTTGAAATCGGTTCAGATTTAGATAAAGCTCCCATATATAGCTTCGTCCGATTCACAGTAAATGATGCTCAAAAGCCCCAAAATATGGCCGATTGGCAGAAAATTTTGCAAAACGTATACAAGTTAATACAATCCACTGTTTGGAAAGTTTCGCTGAAATCGGTTCAGATTTAGATATAGCTCCGATATATAGTTTCGTCCAATTTTCTGTAAATGGTGCACAAAAGCCCCAAACCAAATTGAGGCCGATTACCACAAAATTTTGCCCAACTTTCTGATGTAGGTATAGGCTAGCGTGTGTCAAGTTTCGTTGAAATCAGTTTACGTTTAGATATAGCTCCCATATATAGTTTCATCCGCTTTTAAGTCAATAATGAACCAAAAAAAAAATATATATATATATATATATGACCGATATGTACAAAATTGAACAACGTCCTTAAGTTAGTATAGCCTAAATATTTCGTTGAAATCGGTTCAAATTTGGTTATAGATCCCATATATAATTTTGTGCGATTTTAAATAAATGATCCACCATGGCCTGAAATATGACCAATATGCGCAAAACGTACTGAATTACGGACTTAGATTTAGTTTATATATATTTTGGTCCGATTTCAAGTAAATG
>NW_026873737.1:0-15050 GCF_032173495.1 Musca vetustissima | reverse complement strand
ATAACTGAAAATGAAAGAACAACAGCATCAGTTGAGTCTGTGTGTTCAACATCATAGAAATACAGATAATATTGAGTCCTTGAAAAATTTTGTATATTGTGTAATTTCTAAAATTTATGTAAAACAATATTTTTTTGCGAATTGGAGGACACAAACTTATATTATTAAGGGAAAATACTTTGAACAATTCAAAAAGTTAAGATTTTAGAAAAATGAATCCAAAAGTAAGTTTTTAATTGATTAGTCTATTAAAATTGATACAAGCAAGTGTTCAATCAAATTGTTTTCCGATTGACACACAATTTTGCACAGCGTACCAAAATGGGTGTAGAATGACGTATGTTAAGTTCAGTGGAAATCGGTTTAGATTGAGCTATAGCTCTCATATATTAGGTTGGGGAATTGACCAACAGGAGAGGTGTCGTGTTCCAGCAGGACAACGCTAGGTCACGAACATCTACAGTGACTCGCCAGAAATTTCGGGAGCTTGGTTGGGAAGTTTTAATGCAACAGCCACACAGTCCGGACTTGGCACCAGTCGATTATAATTTTACTTGCATTGCAGAATCTCTTTAATGATAAAAAATTGGTATCAAGGGAGGATTGTGAAAATCGCCTACTATATTTTTATACCCTCCACCATGGTATGGAGGGTATATTAATTTTGTTTTTCCGTTTGTAACTCATCGAAATAATCATTTCCGACCGTATAAAGTATATATATTCTTGATCAGCGTAAAATTCTATGACGATATAGCCATGTCCGTCTGTCTGTCCGTCTGTCTGTTGTAATCACTCTAGCGTCTAAACGAATTGAGATAGATCGCCAAAATTTTGCATAGAGTCGTCTTTTGTCTGCAGGCAGGTCAAGTTCGAAGATGGGCTTTATCGGACCACGTTTAGGCATAGCTCCCATATAGGGGTACCCCCAAATTTTCGGTATTTTGGGGTTCTTGAGCGCGTTTTTCAACCGAATTCGGTGAAATTTGGTATATTGAGTTCCTATTGGTTACCCAATTTCTCCACAAAAAATTATACATATAGGTCCATTTTTTCTGGTAGCCCCCATATAACGGTACCCTTTAATTTTCAGTACTTTGGGGGTTTTGATCGTAGTTTTCAACCGAATTGGCTGTAATTTAGTACTTTGAGTTCTTATTGGGTAGCAAATATCCCCATAAAAAAATGAATTCGGATAGCCCCCATATAAGGGTACCCAACAATTTTCGGTATTTTGGGGATCTTGAGCACGTTTTTCAACCGAATTCGCTGAAATTTTGTACGTTGAGTTCTTATTTAGTGTCAAATATCTACCCAAAAAATTATACACATCGGTCTACTTTTTCTGATAGCCCCCAAATTTTCGGTATTTTGGGGTTCTTGAGCGCGTTTTTCAACCGAATTCGCTGAAATTTGCTATATTGAGTTCCTTTTGGGTACTAAATATCTCCACAAAAAATTATAAATATAGGTCCACTTTTTCTGGTAGCCCCCATATAGCGGTACCTCCTAATTTTCAGTATTTTGGAGGTTTTGATCGTATTTTTCCGCCGAATTAGCTGTAATTTAGTACTTTGAGTTCATATTGGGTAGCAAATCTCCCCAATAAAAATTATAAATATAGGTCAAATTTTTTTTTTGTTAGCCCCCATATAAGGGTACCCCCCAAATGTCGGTATTTTGGGGTTCTTGACCACGTTTTTCAACCGAATTCGCTGAAATTTCTTACATTTGGTTCTTATTGGGTGCCAAATATCTCCATCAAAAATTATAAATATAGGTCCAATTTTTCTAGTAGCCCCCATATAAGGGTATTCCCAATTTTCGCTATTTTGAGGTTCTTGAGCATATTTTTCAACCGAATTCGCTGAAATTTGGTATTTTTTTGTCGTATATGGTAACAATTTTCCCTACAAAAAATTAATATGCACCCCTTTTTGGGGTAGTCCCAATATAACCCCCTTTTTATATTAAAATAGTTATTTAATATGTTCCGCGTTTTGGATTTGGTTCTAAGACTATGTTGTAATCATATCACCTGCGGAGGATATCGAGATAAAAAACTTGAACTTAAGGTTCGATAATGAACTATAACCCGTATTTAGACCTAGTCCATGTGTGGGAGGTACCAGAAGGAGTGGACCGATATTCCCCATCTTCGAACTTGAACTAAGTTTGGAAGAAATAATAAGATGGCCAAAGTTGAAATCACAATTTTCTGGAACAAATTTGGTCCAAAGAAACATGGACCATTTTAACCGTGTCAAAGTGTATACACACTCATTATCCATAAATTTTTAATTGACAATTATACCCTCAATTGTCCATTAATTTCTGAAATTTGTTTTATAGTTTACAGTGCGGTTTACATAACCGGTTTGTGGAAATGTCGATATAGGTCCACTTTTTGGTATTTTGCCTATATTTTCATTTCAAGTAGCGTTAAGTTCGGCCCGGCCGAAGTTAAGGCTTTTTCACTTTTTTTTTTGCAAATAGAGAGCAGGACCTCTATGAGAGAGGCATTATGAAGTTACTTTTAAAATTACAACAAATCATACAACAAAACGGTGCATATTTGGCCCAAATCGGCCATTCCGAGGCATGTTAAATAAAACCATATAAATTAATGGTTTTCTTTTCCCCCAACCAATAGATTTTACCGTTTCCAAAATTTTATATAGTCGGTCCGTACGACTTTAAGCAATACAGAAGTAATTTTTATCAAATAGTTCAGAAATTATTTTCACAGTTTGAAATTGAAGTATTTTATACAGAAACAAAAAAAACAAAATATTTTTCAGCAGAAAACAACATATGTTGAATGTAATTTTATTGGCGAACAAAATTCAATTTACATACCCTAATATTAGTCCTTTTTCATTAAAAAATACTGATGTCCTTTGTAAGGATAGTATACCAAAATTCATGACCCATATAGCAACAACAAAACCATATTTAGCCACATACTCTGGTTAATTCGAAACGAATTATGCTACCACCATCACCACCACCACCCAAAAACCTAAGTATCTTCCATAATATTTATTTTTCATTTGCATATATTTTCTGATACCAAACAAAATTTTACTCCACAGCCGAACAGAGAGGCAGACAGAAATTTTCTGCATATTTAACTATTGCCAATTTCCCTTTCATTAGCTATGCACATGTGCTAGCTAGCTGGCTACGTTGGTACTACTACTACCACATAGCAAAGCATCCATTTCGAATATATCTCAAAATTGTTGTCGTATCTATCTCTCGTACTCTCCCCTGCCGACCCGTGTTGTCGATTTCATGCTGTCGTTTACCACTGCGTTAACTCATTAACATTTCCAACACATTCCCGTTGGACGACATGGTATTTTGATGTCATGACACCAGCCCAACCAAACCCTAGCGATTAGATAGCCGTGTCATTTCATGGAATAATATTGAAATCTCTCGCCTGATAGTGATAGTCATTGTTATTGTAGCATTTGCTCACAAAAAGGAAGCCATTGAGTTAGTTCGTTGGGTGTTAGATTGGATGGTTCGTTGGTTGGCTGTTTGGTTGGTTGATTGTCGAAGATTGAATAAATAAGCAGCATACTAAAATATTCACTAAAAAGTCCTTAACATAACGTAACCAAAGACTATACAGATGTCCACAGCATAAGGTCGGGAAATAAGTCCTAATGTAACATTAAATGTTAACCTTTTAATATTATGGATTTTAAAGTTAATTTGAATTGTATCTTTTAGTTTTGGGTCGAAATTATTAATATATATAAATAAATATTTATTACTACCCTATACTGCCACAAATATATTTTTTCTTCAATTTCTAGCAGATAGGACGACAGATTTAACATGTGTTTTTCTCGATGAAGTTAATGGCATTTGAAGCACATGTACAGCCAATAAATTGTTATACAAAGTGCAGCTATAAATCTGAGTTATGTGACCATTCCAACCAAGCATCGCCTAAATCTTGAGAAAATATATGTAACCCTAAATAATAGAAGATTTTAATTTTTTTACACCCACTGATGATGAATAAATATATCTTAAAACAAATGGTTTATAAGGACAATTTTACTCATTTCTACAAATGTTGAATAAATTTTTCAAATACAAAGGAAAGGATTTAAATATATGTATAACATTTCTAAGCTATTTGTTAATAGCTGTGACCTTTATCGTGATCTCAACGGACTGTCAATCTAACATTGTAAAATTGACGGAGAATTTCCCTCTGTGGTACAGGGTCTCTTACACGACCGAGGGGCCACCTCCTCATACATAGGGAGCGGGAAAATCTAATTTATTTTGACTGATTACGTAAGAAAAACAGATTGTATATATATAATTAAAGTGGGAAGGTTTTTATGAAAGAAAATTTTGAGAAAAATCCGCGAAAATCTTACAAAATTTTTTTAAAGAAACGGCTGGACCGATTTGACTTAAATTTTCTGTTAGTAATTGAAGTGGAAAGGTTTTAATGAAAGAACATTTTGAGAAAAATTCGCGAAAATGTTGCAAAATATATTTTGAAAGATATTAGCATTTCCACACATTTTATATAGAACCTTTATGGTTTCATCTCTTCGTAGTTTTTTTTTTTTTTTGGATATATTTGAAATTTTTCTCAAATAAACACAGTAAGACATGCTAAAGTAAATATTAAGCGGTTCCATTATGTGGAGCCTATACCAAAAACTATACCGGCAATTATCAGGGAAGTTTCTTACCCTATGGGGAATACCGAATTAAAGGCAATTAAAGTACTTTAGGATAATGATGCATAAAAGTGCACAATAATGGAACAAATTGTTTTGAACTTATGAATAGAACACATATCCCTTGTGATATTTGGGCCACTGACAGAAACTTGACCGTGTCCTTAATAGAAAACAACACCAGGAATATTTTTGAGAAAATTGCCAATACATACACAATATGTTTTTATGTTTTAGTAAAAACGAAAACGTCTATCAAAGTATTCAATACTGTGCAACGATGTTAGTAATTCGCTATATACGATTACAAATACGTCAACAAAATACGAAGGTATTATGGAGCATTTTCTTATATTCGGGAATAATACATTTAAATTCGAATCCTACATTTAGGCAATTCCGCATTACATGTTGTTTGTGTCTAACTCAGATGTGCCTTTAGGGTTCCTCAAATGTATTTTTAAAGATGTGGAAAAATGTTTGCATGGTGTATTAAGTGGACCGATTTCACTCACGTTTTCCTTCGGCTGTTTATAATTGAACTGGGAAGGTTTTTACGAAGAAACCTTTGAGAAAAACATCAAAAAGTTGATAAATTGGAATAATCGAACGTTGTATTAGTTACATCGTTTATAACTCAAGAACGTCTGCACCGACGATTCAAAGGACATATAAATCATATGTGTATCGTCAACTTGAAGTTTGCCGTCAACTTGAAGTTTGGATGTGGACCTATGTAACCTTAAACAACAACTCATTCAAGGGTTAAATTGAAATCAAGTTGTTAAACAATGTAAGGATATAATAAATCCGATTATAAAATTTCACGATTTAGGGTTAAGAGTAAAACTGACATACCTTATTTTGATTGTAAATAAGGTATACGGCGTCAACATTGGCCAAATTTTTTCCCCTTAACTGGCAAAAACATATACATAGTAAACATATACAAATCTATAACGGCAATCTGAAAACCGAGCGGAAACCACTAAATTTCTATGCCAAATCTAAAATTGGGAGTGGAAAAAGTTCTACCAAATTATAAACTGTTATGTGCTTGGGCCTGCATTGGGTTACCAGTTAATACTTTTTACAGACATAAACTTAGTGACAAATGTTTTTACCATCCTTATATTGATGCAATATTGATAAGGTAAAACAACGTTTGCCGGGTCAGCTAGTATATATATATATAAGTCCATGTTAAATTGTAAACCAAATACAGGTCACATTTAGGGTCCGAATTAAATGAAAATAGGCACAGCTCATTTATTTGGCCCCATGACACTATTGAAATTGGGAAAAATCGCTACAGATTTATATATAGCTCCCATATATATTTCCGTCCGATTTAATGTAATTGGTGCTCCAAAGACTCTATATATCTTTTGATTTTACCGAAATTTGGCACAGCGTACTGAAATAAGTCTGGAATAATTTGTGCTGTTTCGTGAAAATCGGTTCAGATTTAGATATATCTCCTATATATAGTTCTCTTCGATTTTAACTACATGGTGCACCAAAGACCCAAAGCTAGACCCGATTGCCAGAAAATTTTGCACAGCGGACTGTATTAGGTCCAGATTAATGTATGCAAAGTTTTGTTAAAATCGGATCAGATTTAGATATAGCTCCTATATATAGGTTCGTCGGATTTAATGTGATTGGTGCACCAAAGACCCATAGTTAAAGCGATTGGCACAAAAGTTTGCACAAAATTGAGTATAGAATGACGTAGAATGACATATATTCGACCAACTTGTTTATTGGTTTTCAAATAATAAACGAGTGCCGATTGAGATCCAAAATGAAAAGTTTAGTTTAGGTTACAGAATGACATGTTTATGTATCACATATTTTAGTTTATCCAATTCCATATCAATGTCCTTCGAAAGTGCGACTTCTGTTTGAATGCATCTGTTGAATATGGCCAAAGTTGGGCAGGGTATCATTTAGTCGGCCCCGTCCGACTTTACTACTTTCCCTATTGGTATTGCAAAAAATTGAAAGCCATAATATCCTGGTAGCCATTACAGGTCTTTATCATAATTTTGAAGGGTTTTTGGCCAAGGACGACGTTTTTTTGTAAATATTCATAACAAAATATATGAACGAAATTATTGGGGGGAGTGGTTTTACAAAAACCAAAAACGGAACACCAAATTTGGCAAGATGTAGAAATGAAATTTGTAACTTTGTTTACTTTTCCTTTCCCAAATTGTATAACAAATTGTTTTTTTTTTTTTCTACAAAAAATCAAAGGACTCTGGTTATATATGAAAACTTTCATTTTTTTGGCACTGAATACCGAGTGTGAATAATTCAAAGATGTTCTCATATCATGGACAGTGACTAAAAGTGCTACATATACATTCATTTTCTCTTCAAACTATACATCAGGATGTATCAATTTCCTTGTTGGTGGGTAAGTTGTTGTTGTTGTCGTTATTTCTGTCTTATTTTTTATTATTTGTGCTGCTGTCCAAAAAAACAAATGTTGTTGAAATGTGAAGAGTGTTGATTTCAGCACAGTTATCTTATTGTTCTGGCTATGCTGGCCTTTGCCTTCAATCCTCACCCAAATCTCATTCTCTATCGTTGGTATAGCCAGAAAAAATACTTAACATACTGACTTCTAAAGCTGCTGTTCGTTGTTGACGCTTATGTTGGTATGTTTGTTATGGTGTAATCCCGCATGTTATCTCCGGATAATGTCCGTGATGTTATTTTTTCCTATTTGCTATGCTAGAATGATTGTGATTTGTTCTGTTTTGTTTTGTTGCCTTTGTCTTCGTTTTCTTCTTCTTTGCATTGCTTGTCATACCCAGTAACTTAAAGGTATTGATTTGAATTTAGTTTTAAATATTTAAAACATGATTTTTGCACATTTTTTTCACGGAATTAAAGTGGTTGACCATCAAATGGACAGTAATAAATGAATATACCAATCCTCTTTGTGGTTAACCTGTGCTTTTATTCGGATAAGATACAAATATGTACATTTTGGAAAGATGAATTAGAGTACCAAATTATAAATATTTCTAATTTCTAATTTCAGTAAAAAGAATTCGGACTGTTCGGTCGGGCCGAACTTTGAATACCCTCCACCATAGATATACTGACAGGTAATAGAAATGAAAATATAGGGAACATACCAAAAAGTGGACTTATACCGACATTTCTAAAAACGGATTATGTAATCCATAATGTAAATCATAATACAAATTTCAGAAATTTGTAATGGATAATTATACCCTCAGCCTTATGGCGTATGAGGGTGTATACACTTTAACACGGTGAAAATGTGCCTCATCGAAATATTGGTTTCTCTGGAGCGTTTCAGAAAATTAAGACTTCATCCAAACTATGCCTATCCTATTATTTCTTTCAAACCTAGTTCAAATTCGAAGATGGTGAATATCGGTCCACTCCTTCTGGAAGCTCCACAAATGAGCTAGGTTTAAATGCGGCTATAGTTCATTATATATTCATTCAAATAGACATTTCAGCAAATTCAATGGTGATTTTCCCTAAAATCTCAAAACCCCAAAATGTTGACATAGTAGGATGTATATAAAGTCCTGTGTAGGAATTAGCAAATGCTTGGTGTTTTCATTATATAAGAGGTTATGCTTAATTAAAGGCCGATATAGCTCAAGTTCCAAGCTAATAATTTAGTTTTGAATCCCAATACCGTAAATCACGATAAATATTAAATATGTATGATGTTTTATATAGGACCTGGGCCTAAATGCGTGTCGATATAGATCATTCTCAAACCTCACGTTCTAGTTTTTATGTCGATATCCTCCGATAGAAAAATTATAACAACATATGGCCAAATCGACTAAATCGCTTTAGAATTCCATACTATGCAGGGTATGAACTGAAAATTTCGTCTACAGAATATCCCCCATTCTATGGTGAAATACAGCTATATGGGGATAACCCCAACAAACGGAACAAATTAGCTAACTATTTTAATGGGGTTATATGGGGACTACCCCTGAAATGGTGTGAATATTAGACATTTTTTGGAGGGAGATTTGTTACCATATACGACTACAAAATACCAATTTACAGCAAATTCGGTTGAAAAACGCGCTCAAGAACCTCAAAATACCGAAAATTGGGGGGTACCCTTATATGGGGGCTATCAGAAAAAGTGGACCGATGTTTAAAATTTCCTGTGTAGATATTTCAGAGAATTCGTTTGAAAATCGCACTCAAGATCCCCACATTACCAAAAATTGGGGGGTACCCTAATATGGGGGCTATCCGAAAAAATTAACCTACATTTATAATTTTTCGTGGGGAGATTTGCTACCCAATAAGAACTCAAAATACCAAATTTCAGCGAATTCGGTTGAAAAACGAGACAGGCGACCATACCGACAAAAGGAAGATGGAGTGGTAGTGGCAATTTTTAACGCACATCACAATTTAAAATGATATCCAGTTACTGCAATGACCAAAAGTCATCATTCTTAGAAAGCACATCTCTCACACACACACACACACACATCCATGCATACACAAACGCAGAGAGATAAACTTTTACAATTAATGACCAAACATGAATGTAAAGCAATTATATTAACACAACAAATAACATCGCCCCACCGCCACCGCAATTATAAGAAAATAAAAAACCCAAAAAATGTCAAGAAAGGGACATCATCTGTCGTTGTTGTTGTACTTTATTTGTGTTGGTTTGAATGCAAGTGTTGAATAATTAAACAGAATGATGGACGATGGAAGAGCGTATAAATGAAATTAAATTTGTTTACACAAACTTTTTTGATAAAAAAAAACGAATACAACAGAACAATTAAAGGATGTTGGGGAAATTATAATCGAATACGGACAGTTATTGGAAATGAAAATATACAGAACGTACCAAAAAGTGGACATATACCGACAATTCTACCAATCGATTGATGTAAACCATAATGTACATCAAATACAAAATTAAGCAATGGCCGATATTTATAACAATCCTAAAGCGGGACCAATATTGATTACATCGTGTAGGAAATAGGGAATAGTTGGGGTAAACATTATATCAGTTAAATATTAAAACCAGTAAGTGAATTAGTAAAGTCGGACTGGGCCGACTATATTATACCATTCACCATTTCTGAATATTCTACATATGTGTCCTAACAGACGTCGCCTTTTCGAAGGAACATTGACATGAAAAATATGTAATCCGACTAACATCAATCCCTACACATGCCATTCTGCAACCTATGTTAAATTTTGTAAATGTAAAATTTAATCTCAAAGACAACCATGACTTGATTACTTGGTCTACAATTAACACGAATATGTCGAAATTATATATGGAAGCTATGCTATATCTAAATCTGAATCGTTTACAAGGAAACTTGCCCGAGATTAATTCATATTAATTTCGGTAGGTTGTGTCAATTGGCCTAGCTATGGGTCTTTAGTACACCGTTTACTCAAAATCGGACGAAAATTTATATAGGAGCTATATGTAAATCTGAATCGATTGCAAGAAAACTTGACACATGCAAGGTTATACTAACTCAAGTACATTGTACAAAATTGTGTGCCAATCGGCCAAACTTTGCGTCTTTAGTGCACAATTTACATTAAATCGGACGAAAATATATATGGGAGCTATATCTAAATCTAAACCGATTTTTATGAAACTTAGCACACATCACCCTATACTTAATTCAGTACGCTATGCCTAATTTCGTGCAAATCCAAAGTTAAAGAGGGACTTTGGTCCACCTCTTACCTTAAATCGGCCGAAAATATGTATCACGAAACTTAGCACATATCGCTCAAGACTCAGTTCTGTACGCTATGCCAAATTTCGTGCAAATCAAAGTATATATAGGGAGTTACGTGCACAATTTACATACAATCGGACAAAAATGTATATGGAAGCTATATCTAAATATGAACCGATTTTCCTGAAACTTAGCACGCAACTGTCTAGGCTCAATCCGGCACGCTATTAATTTGTCCTTCTGAGTTCATAATATACTCGCCGAGGGCTTTTATCGTCGTATTAACATTTTGACTAATTTTTTTATTAACCTGAGATTTTAACAGCATTTTGTTTGTATATAAAGAAGAAGATAAATATCAAACAATTTATTTCGCAAACAACCACAAACATAATAAAGACAACTAAAATATAACAAGAAAGTAATAAAAAGTTGGATTTAGTTTGTTTTAAGACAACAATGACCGCCGACACAAAATCCCCATTAAAATGCGTAAGCATGTATTGTCGAGGAATCTCAGCTGCAAGGTGGATGTAACCTACCTTGTTATTGAAAACAAAAACAGAAGTTTGTTCGCTTAACTTTAAGAACAAATAAACTGTCAGCCAGCGATAACGGTCAACATAACTTTAATGGACAATCAAAAATTAACAGATACTAATACCAAAATGAATCTTGAGTAAATATTGGTTAGTAAGATAAACAAACTTTAAATAATAACAACAATATGAAAATGCCGTAAAATGGAATGTATGCTGGTAAATAAATAAAGGTAAGTATCTACCAATAGCTTAAAAAATGTGAATATAAAAATCGAATTTATAGTCCATAACACACCATAGTAAAACTTATATTTTGGTGAAAGTAGTTCATTTTTTGCCAACGTAATATCTTAAGTAGATTCTTTAATAGACTGCCTATTGGGATTGGTAAAAGTGAGAAATACTTTAAACTACTCTTGAAATGGTAATATTTGAATGAATTATTTTGCCCAAGGACGAAACCAATTGAAATTGAGAAAAATCAGTTAAGATTTAGATATAGCTCCCATATATATTTTCTTCCGATTTAATATAAATGGTGAACGAAAGTTCTCATATATCTTTCTATTTGAACGGAATTTGGCATAGCGCACTGAATTGAGTCTAAACTGATGATGATATATATTAAACCTTAACTGAGCTGTGTGATGTTGATTTATGTTAAATTTTTACCACAATCTTTCCTTCTACAGGAGTCAAAGTAATTGAAAACACAAATAAAACCAGTAAGAAAAGTAGTAAAGTCGGACTGGGCCGACTATATGATACCCTTCACCACTTTGGGTATATACTACATATGTATCCAAAAAGACGTCGCTGTACTGTTTAAAATTTAATCTCAATCAGAAACTCATTGATTATTTGGTGTACAATAAACTTAAATAAGTCGAATTTTTATATGGAAACTAAGTTATATCTATATCTGAACCGATTAATTTATATTAACTTCAGTACGTTGTGTCAATCGGACTAGCTATGGATCTTTAGTGCACAATTTACGTAAAACCATCACATCATTCTAGACTTAATTCAATACGCTATGCCAAAATTCGTACAAATCAAATCATTTTCAGGGACTTTGGTGCACCATTTACTTAAAATCGAGCGAAAATATATATGGGAGCTATATCGAAATCTGAACCGATTTTCACGAAACTTAGCATACATCATTCTAGACCTATTTCATTGGCTATACCAAATTTCGTGCACATCGAAAGATATATAGGGACTTTGGTACACCATTTACCTAAAATCGGGCCATACTATATATGGGAGCTATATCTAAATCTGAGCCGATTTTCATTAAACTTAGCACACGTCACTCTAGACTTAATTCAATACGCTATGCAAAAATTCGTGCAAATCAAATGATTTTCAGGGACTTTGGTGCACCGTTTACCTAAATTCAGCCGAAACTATATATGAGAGCTATATCTAATTCAGTAAGCTATATCAAATTTCGTGCAAATCGAAAGATATATAGCGACTTTGGTACATTATTTACCTTAAAGCGGACGAAAATATATATGGGAGCTATATCTAAATCTGAACCGATTTTCCCAATTTCAATTGGGTTTGTCCTTGGGCCAAATAAGTGAGCTGTGCCAAATTTCATCATAAATGCGACCTGTACTTTGTTTACAATTTAACATCAACAGACGGACGAACGGACGGACATGCATAAATCGACTCAGAATGTGATTCTATGCATATTCTCAAAAGGAACCATGGGTTTATCTCGATTCCTTTTGTCTGTTACAAACATATGCACAAAGACATAATACCCTGTACCACAGTGTGGTGAAGGGTATAAATATCTTCTCTTCTACCACCAAAATCCTAAGAGAAATTTCATTTTTATAGGTCTTTAAAATTTTAATAAACAATATTAACATCACTGAAACTTATGACAGTAGGATTCATTCCAGATTACCACCAACAGAATATGGCCAACAAAAACTTTAACAAGGTAGCCATACAAATTTTTGTAGCTGTCACGACTATAGAGACCACAACGAGAATCCTATGTGAAGTGTAAATGTTAATGCGGAAAATATTTTCTTAAATGAATGAATGACTATTTCGGCGGTATGAATTAACTTAATTCCTTATTGGACACATTTTAAGAGTAATATTAACTCTCAAGTATCAAGGATTTACGAATTTGAGTGAAACCCAGCAAGTATGGAATTGAAAATGGTCAGCCAAGTAATTTACGATCCATTAAGTATGAATGAATTGAACCACATAGAACTATACTATATATGGGAAATTACAAAAATCTTTTAAATTCCTGAGGTTTGCAAGTTTATAACTCGCGAAATATTAACATATTGCATATAATTTAAATTCATTTCTATTAAATGAAATGTTCTTGTCAAAATCTTAAAATATTGGTAATAAATAATAAGTTTCGTGGAAGCTTTGATGGTGGTAATGTAAACAAATGGGTGAAAATGTGTTGAAGCCAACGAGTGTTTTTGTGTTCCTTCCTGATTTGTGGATAAACTACACAACGTACGCACATGTGATCAGTGACTAAGTTGCAGAATACCCCATGGACAATATGGTTCTAATGTATGATTTTTCGATATAATGCCTGCATCCACCCAAAATGTATGCTGACATATTGAAGCCGGATTTTCGGTGTTTTTTGAATTTTTCTTATAATTAGGATGCGCATCCAGATAATGGACTAAACTAATTATAGGATTATAGAACTCGTGATTTTGCTTCGTTTAGTGTATATCTCATGAATGTGCTCACCGTAGCTTCTTTGCAATTGGGTTCCAAAGAACCCATTTGGCACGTAAATTTTTATAAAAACATATTTTTTGAGTCTAAAATGAAGAAAGCCCATTTTAATTCCGTGGAACCCCGCGTGATTTTAGTTTTTTTACCTGCCGGATCTGATGAGCCCATCCATGTTCAATTCCGCCCCATAAAACGTCGGATATAGGTACCTTGAACGTGGCAAAAACTGCAAAAACTTATTTTGACAAATTCGCGTATATAATCTCGTTTCTCTTCGAATTGGTTTCACATACACTCATTCTTGTGTTATCATATCTGTGTGAAAATAGGTCAAAAATATATCGACACGCGAATAATATGCGTATTTTATCCAAAACCGATTGTGGAGGCACATCCGCGGTTCTTAACCGATCTTTTTAAAATAGATGTAATTTTGTGTATTTTTATTGGAGATTACTGAAATCGGATGCGCATAAAAATCGTATCCACGTTGCGCCATTTTTAGTCATTTTTAGGGGTTTTGCATAGTAAAGTGCATGGAGCGGCACACTTTGGCCGCTTAATGAAACCTCGAAAAATGCATAAATATTGAAAAAGGTTTATTCGGTTTATACGAAAACCGCATGCGCATCAACTGATTTCAACTAACACGCGAACTGTATGCTTTTTAATGTTGATCATTTTTATGTATTGTATGTGCAATATATTTTGTCATTTTTGACGTCGAAACTCTTATCTCTTATCGAAACTCGAAACAATCTACCGATATTTAACAATCATCTAAAATAAATTGTAGAATAAATCGTCGCGTGTTGTTGAAGATCTAGACTAAACTGTATTATCTTAACCATACCAAAAAATCAAAAATTGAAAAAAGGATTTTGTGCAATTCGAAAATTAACTTATTATATTTTCAAAAATTTTCAAGGTTTTATTTGTTTTTCGCGACAATTAAATCGTATTTCAATGTGATTTGACAAGTATGCTAAGAAAACAAATGTATTTAACCATTTCAAGAAGAAATTCGCGAATTACAACAAATATGAATTCATTTAATTTATATTTGAAATACAAGATTTAAAACGGCTATAACTTTTGTGCGCGGTATCCGAATTTGTGAAACCGAACAGATTTCGAATCAGCATATTTTTCTTAACCTACGTACCAAAACTCATGAATGTGCTCGAAAAAAATTTTTCAAATTTTTTTTATGGAATTTTAAAAGAATTTTATAATTTCTCATATATTAATTTGCAATACTATGA
>NW_026873736.1:0-15072 GCF_032173495.1 Musca vetustissima | reverse complement strand
CTGGACATACCTTGGTATTTTTAGGAAACCAATTTCAAGTTCGAAGATAGAATTTGTGGCTATCCTCGAAATAATAGTTTTAGTAATATCCGTCTGATCAACTAAACCTAATTTCTCAAATAATGGACATAATTTGTTTTCAGGTCAGCTATGATGATAGCCCGCCACAGATTTCAGATTATTATAACTTTTAATCCATCGTCCGCATTTCGCTTCTGGATATCTCCCAATTATTGCTGATGCATACTTTTATTGAATTCATATTCGTTTTCTCCAATGGTGGTAGAATTATTAAAATTAAAAAAAAGTTCAAAACGTCATCATAAATGCAAACGGACGTAACTACAAAAAAATCGAAATTGACTTTTTGTTTGATTATTGTTTGTCTAATCAAACTACATGTTTACACAGAAATTTAGACAACTAACATCAAAAACAGCAATTTTTACGGTAGCCCCCATATAGCGGTACCCCAAATTTAAGACTTTTCTTCATATTTTTTAACTAATCCGCTATAATTAGATATATTGTTTCCCACTGTGCAAAGTTCTATCGCTATCGAAGGAATATTTAATGTCTTTATAATTACTGATAATAAAATAATAGGACAAAAAATTATGAGTTGAAAATTGTGAGTAAATTCCGTCCATTGAATCACCCTAATTTTCATAGGGATGATGCGTATTTGCAACCAATTTACTCAACACATTTTAAAGCGGGAATCCGTAACGCCCCTTAGGATATAAACATAGAATACCTATGCCATTTCAGATTTGTGATTACTTTTGATGCTATAACTCCACATTCACGCGAAATTTTAGGATTTTATCTAGCCTATGAGTTTTCTAACGGGTAGCATGAGGTGCTGTAAAATTCTCAATAAATTCTGTTGAGCGGTTTTGATTAATCAAACAAAAACAATTATTTTCTCTGTATGTAAATTAATTAAATGCAACGGTGAGTGCATTTTCCCAAATCGTAACACGCTCATTTTTGTATATATGATGAGTACTTACATCTACGTTATTCAGACAAATTTTGAAGGCCGTACCTGTAACCGTTTCCAAGATATACGCATATTACATGTTTAGAAATTTTGAGGTATGTTTACTATTGATGCTATAACTCTGCAACCACGCGGAATTTTTGAAGTTTATCTAGCCTATGTTACTTTCAGGGCACGCCACGACATACTGTGTAAATCTCATTAACATCAGATCAGCGGTTTTTGCGTCTATCGGTAACATACAAACAAACAAACAAATTTTTTTCTATTATATATCATACATATATAGATTATAAATCAATATAAAACCAGTGAGCAGAGCAGTATAGTCGGACGGGGCCGGCCATACAATACCCTACACAACTACCACGGAAATCTCACTTTCTGCAGATTTTTATTCCGAATATGGGCAATATTTCGTAATAGTTGCACACTCTTGGGCGATTAGAGGTCAAAAGCACCTCTTCCTTACACTGACATATTTTTCGGATATTCCCAATATTCAGTACAGCCCTTCTAAACACTTGTCCAGATTCTATTCACTGTGGGTTCTGTTGTGACGTTCGGCATGTGGTCTATAGATCAAATCGAAAAAACACAAAAAATTAAGTTTTCGGTCTACTCCAACCCAATATTATTATCAGATCATCACCGAAAATTATAGGCGTTGTCCTTGACCATGCCTGGATTCTCATGGAAAATTTTAAAGCGATCAGCGCCATATTTCAGCCCTCTAGTGTGGTGATGGGTTACTAAATAATATATTGATACGCAAGCACCTGTTCATATTTAAGTGCAACTCCCACATCCGAGTACATACCACAATATAATTGGTAGCAATTTAAAAGTCAACCACTCCTCTTGGATATAATATAAACTTTTCGCGTCCAGGTCCTTCAGGGGTAAATATATACGCTGTAGAATACAAATTTCGTCATTTTTCACACAAAAGTCAGGGTCCATTTGACCCGCTAAATAGTGGCCGATCTTTACCAAAACATTTATGCCAATTCTCTGGCCCGATCCCCTTCTCCATGCAAAAATTCGCGGTGTTTGGGTCATAATTGCGGCCTGTGGAGCGACCAGAAAAACCGACAAAAATAAAGTTTTTGGTCCATTTCATCCCCTAAATATTAACCGATCTTTTCCAAAAACAATAGGGGTCTTCTTTGGCCTGAAACCATCTTACATGCAAAATTTCGTGAAGATTGGTCCATAACTGTAGCCTGTATCGTGTTTAAAAATTATAATGGACAGACGGACAGATACACATGTCTAGATCGACTCAGCTTTTCGAGATATGACCATCGGTACACTTAAAAGTGGGTCTAGGACCAATATTTCGCGGCGTTACAAACTTTTGGGGCTCCAATTCTTCATGCAAAATTTCACGATGTTCGGGCCATTATTGCGGCCTATGGAGCGACCAAAAAAACCGACAAAAATTTAGTATTTGGTCCATTTCATCTCCTAAATATTAACCGATCTCTCCCAAAAACAAAAACAATAGGGGTCTTAATTGGCCAGAACCCATCCTACATGCAAAATTTCGTGAAGATTGGTCCATAACTGTGATCTGTATCGTAATTACAAATTATAATGGACAGACGGACGGACGGACACACATGTCTAAATCGACTCAGCTAGTAAAGATATGACGATTGGTATACTTAAAGGTGGGTCCAGGACCAATATTTCGCGGCGTTACAAACTTTTGGGGCTGCACAAAGCTATAATACCATGACAACATAGTTGTGTAGGGTATAATAAAATTATAAATTTAAATGCTCTAAAAACCATGCAAATTTCGACATATATGTATGTATTAAATACTGTACTCTGATGCGTGTCGTCAACACTTATACCCAAGGTGGTATCTTTGGATTGTACATATTTCAGATTTTATTTTATTGATATATTTATTTTCCTTAATGATTACTAAATTGTTAGACATTATTTATTATATTCGCTTTGCAGGGATTTTGCTTAATGCTACCGAATCATTCGAGGAAAATGAATGCACTTTCTGGACAAGTGACAACTTATTCGCGGCTATTTTTTCTCCTCGGAGGACATGTTACATTGATACAGACTGTGAGGCGATTAAGAAGATGATATCGCAAGAACATACATTTCGTAATTAATTTCCACTTTGAAAAATCTTTTCTCTTTATCAGCAATTGTTCACCTACGGAAGCCTGGTTCAAGGGATGGAAAGTTGTGAATTGTTCCTTCTTTAGATTATTAGCCCGGTAATTGTTTCACTCACAGAAGGCTGGTTCTGCGGTTTGAAAGCAGTGTTTTTTCCTTCTTTTAGCGACGTCTTGGGGCTTTATTTCAGACAAATTTAGAAACAATTGTTTGTCAATCTCGGTTATTATTGAAGTAGAGTTTCCCTTCAGCTACTTTCAAAATTATTTACTTTCACATTTCTCCTTCATTTTTGGAAAACTATCCCAGATATAGGTTGGGGCGCATTTCCTTCTTAGACGGAAAGACCAACACTCCTTAATTCCTAATCTGTTTTGATATTCGTGTATGCCATCCATGCTCTAGAGAACTACCCAATATATTTTCTCATGTTAGATATTATTATAAAGGATGAATTCTTTACAATTCGAAGGTATATTAATTTAATGTTCTCGAAACATGTGTCAAATAGTTAATCCTGAAAAAATCATCATTAATTTATTTAATGGAATAATTAATTTTTTCTTCGCTATGCAAATCAGAATTAAGAAATGTTGCTTCAAATATTTGTTTAATAAATGAAAAGGGAACATGAACAAACCTGTAGCAAATCTTGTTGTTGATTTAAAAACAAAAACCAGAACAAAACTTGCAAATAAAGATGAGTGTTTAATTCATTTACAATCTTTTTATACTCGTTTTTTATTCATTGCTTACTTTTCACGATTCTTTTGTGTACCGCGGAGCTGCAAAAGAGAAAAATCTCACTCGTTAAAAGAAACCTAAATTCTATGAATGGTTTTTCATTCAATATTTAATGCCTTACCCTGGACCCGTAACATTTTCTTTTGTTATCCAGTTTGTTACTTGGCGACCTTGAGTTGCAATTGCAAGATGTATAACTCTTGTTCCTATTGTCTGCCACTGGCTTGGTCTTCATCAACGAAAGAACGAACGAATGAAGGAGGGAATTTGTGTGTTTTATTATTGTTCTATAGTATTTGGCATTTGAATACGGGTATTTACTGTTGCAACCGCCCTCCCACCCTTCTCCCTTTTGGCTTGAACTTTTGTTCAAAATACTCAAATTTCAAGATTTATGTGAGTGTTTTTGTTTTCTCTGGGTCCTTGTGTGTCTGCAGCAAGGTTATGTTGGTTTTACTCTCTGTTGAGTGGGCAATTATTTGAGATTATGGTAAGCAAGATATAGCCAAGTTTTGTTTCTTTTTTTGTCTGCTTGGTTGTGTTGGTGAGGAAATGTTGAAAATATTGAGTAGATTGTAAGTAGGGTTATATAATTTTAGTATGTTTGGTGTTGTTATCATTCTGGCTAGATAATTATTGCAAATGATGTTGGTTATTAAGGTTAAGGTGAATGCGGTAAAGATTTAATTGAGAGTCATTTGGTTAACAATTTGGTTTTAACTAATTTGGAAGTTGGTAATCAAATTCTAGGGATAATTTTCAAAATTGATTTGAATTATATACAATGTGGTTTAAAATTTATTTTTTTAGACTTTGGAAAAACTGAAGCGTATACGTTGTGACATTTTTTATACGCACCGTGGTACAGACTAGGTAGTTTCAGTATAATTTAGTATTGCAAAAGAATGTTTAAATGGAGGCTAAATATTCTGTCATGACAGTTTTATATTTTGGTAGACCAGGTATACTTAGGTCATCTTGTGAGCTAAGATCAAAAGAATTCATTTCTATTAGTAACGATTTTCTTTGATTAGAGACTTCGATTACCGAGTTAACCAATCTATAAAACTAATAAACCATAATATATTTCATTCGGCACTGGTGCGTATAACTGCTGAACCTACGTATACGCCACTGTGAATTACATATATTTTCTCGTATTAGATATTGTAATGAGGCCAAATATTGTACTATGACAATTCTTTATGATTGGCTGTTCATAGAATTTTAGAAGTCCAGGTAAGGTACGATCAACAGCATTTATTTCTATCAGTAATGATTTTATTTGATTAGAGTATGAGACTTCTATTATCGAGGTAACCATAGAATCGCCCACCTTAAACTTGGGGAACTGACCCATATATAGACTGAGAAAGACACTTAAACTTCACTTACTTGGTAGTGAATTTGTCTTTCATGTTTGTACATAGTTTCCGTCAATTCACTTCATTTCAAAACTTTTTTTGCAACATATAATGCAATGGCTTTACATTACATTACACGAGCTAGCGATCTCCTTCTCATTACTATTAGAACCATTTGAAGTATGGTAATTTTGTGTGAAGAGAAGCCAAAGAAATCAAGAAAGTACGAAAAGATAATTTCCATTTTTTGCCTCGCCCTCTTCTTTTGTATATACACCACTTCAATTATCATAATTATCGTTTATCATTTCCATTAAATTTCCAACTCAATTATCACATCGTCTATATAGTCTCTATGATTCTCATTTATCCACTGAACAAATACTTTATTGTGTAAGGATAGCCCTCAAAAAGCGGTAACTTGGCGAATGATGCCGTTTACTAGAGCAATAGCAACGGTAAACGGCATCATTCGCCAAGTTACGACATTTTCGTTTCTTTCGTTTTCAGTCAAATACAGATTCCATGTTAAAAATCGAAGAGGAAAAAGTAGCATTGCTTCATAATTTAACGTAAAATGAAAACCCATTCATTTTCAATTTATTTCTTGCCCAGTTTTCTACTTCATCTGTTGATTGTTGTGCCCGTTGTTGGCACACGAGTTGGGAGATGGGATTTTATTGCCGCTCGTGAAATTTGGTTGTTTTGGATGGACGTGGCGTATACCTAACGACAAAATGAATACGCTCCATAAAACTTTATTGCTTTAATTTAAGAATAATTTCAATTAGGGAATTCGACTGGCGAGTTTAAATCGATTGAACGTGTCACACTTCAGAGGATGCATAAAAATAAGTCGAATGCTACTGCACAATGACCACATTTACAGTAGTGAAAACATAAAAGAACAACTCTTCCCATTATTAAAATCGTATACTTAGAACTATCGATTGGTTGAACTATAGTGTTTCACCTGGATAACAGCAATAAGTCCTTTTATTTCATTAGAAGGGCTTAATACGTGGAAGAAACTTGAAGTTTTTATGATAATCAGTCGCTGTTAATCCAAACAAGCGTTTCCTCGAAATCTATATTTTTTAAAATTTAATATCAGGTTAGATTTTTGTTTAAATTTATTTATAGTGCCAAACATAATAAATAATATATTTTTTAAATTTGGCGTATAAGTACGATAACACTTATACGCACTATACTGCTATTTACAATTCTCTATATTTGAATAGTATTTTATATAGTTGGTGAGAACAAATGCAGACCTTAAACGTCTTCCAAAATACCTAAATATCTGCTGTCCATAAAATATCCTCAAATGCATTGAATGTCTTCTGTTTATAGAACACTTTAAGGGTCTTCAGCTAAAATAAGAACTTAAAGTTTTCCGGCCTTTGAGGCCATATTTTAATATTCCAAAATTCCAAATTTCAAACCACTGTTGCCACCAACAAACCGGACTTTGTCCATGTTTACAATTGTTGTTTTGCAGTGCTCTGAATTGGATCATTCGAATAGCTTGTTTGTCTGAAATGGAGCTTGGTAAGCTATAGCAAACTGTGTGTAAATTGGCTTGAAATCTGTTAAACAAACAAACGACCAAACTCCTTGTAACTTTAACATTGGTAAAGGAGAAATATCTGTTGCAAAGCTGAACAAAATACAAAATCCCCAAAAACAAAAATTGCCAAGTACAAAGCAAATACTTGTAACGTTCTCCCAGTTCCTAGATGATGTTGGCTGATGCTGCTTGGTGGCAATTGATTATAGTGGAAGAACAGGGAAGCATAATTTCCATTTGAGTGTTCTGTGGGGTGATGATGAAAATCTGTTTAAGACGGCTAATAAGCTGTAAGCAAGCGTTGTGAAACACAAATTATGTTATGCTGAAATTGGAAACAACAACTTCAAAACAACTGTTAACAGTTTTATTAAGCTTACGAACTAGATTAATCATCCACATAAACTCGTTTGTAATTAGAGCATGATGCTGAGAGCAAAAGGAAACAAAAATGAACTATTTTAGTTAACGAATTATGATTGGGTACAGAATTGAGATTTTTTATTTTTTATATTTCGCTTTTTCAAAAATTGTTATTTATATTGAAAATTATTGCCAAGGGAACGTATAAATAATGTCACAACATATACGCACCGATGTCATCTGTACAGATTTTCAATCCTTAACATATGTAGAATTAACTTTGTAAATAAGTTCTGATACACAGCTTGGCTTTCTTATAAAGCTTACAAAACATACTACGTTATATTAGTTGGGAAAAAAGAAATCCATTATTTTTATACCCTCCACCATAGTATGGAGGGTATATTAATTTCTTTTGTCTGCAGGCAGGTCAAGTTCGAATATTGGATATATCGGTCCACGTTTAGGCGTAGCTCCCATATAACAGCACCCTCCAATTCGGTACATTGGAGTTCTTGAGCGCGTTTTTAACCGAATACGCTGAAATTTTGTACATTGAGTTCTTCTGGCAGCCCCCATATGACGGTACCTCCTAATTTCCAGTATTATGGGGATTTTAATCGTATTTTTCAACCGAATTGGCTGTAATTTAGTATTTTGAGTTCTTAATAGGTTCCAAATCTCTCCACAAAAAATCATGAATATAGATCAATTTTTTCGGATAGCCCCCATATAAGGGTACACCTCAATTTTCGGTATTTTGGGGTTCTTGAGCGCGTTTTGCAAACCGAAGTCGCTGAAATTTGGTACATTGGGTTATTATTGGATACCAAATATATTCCCTAAAAATTAAAAATATCGGTTCACTTTTTCTGGTACCCCCATATAATGGTACCCCTTAATTTCCAGTATTTTGGGGTTTTGATCGAATTTTTCTACCGAATTGCCTGTAATTTAGTACTTAGAACTCTTATTGGGTAGTTAAGGTCCACAGTAAAAATTATAAATATAGGTCTATTTGTTAGGGTAGCCCCCATATAAGAGTACCTTCAAATTTTCGGTATTTTGGGGTTCCCGGTTTTCAATGGAATTCGCTGTAATTTGGTATTTTGTAGTCGTATATGGTAACAAATCCACCAATCAAAAATTATTAATATTCACCCCCTTTTAGGGGTAGTCCCCATATAACCTCATTTTTATACCCTCCACCATAGTATGGAGGGTATATTAATTTTGTCATTCCGTTTGTAAGTCATCGAAATATTCATTTCCGACCCTATAAAGTACATATATTCTTGATAAGGGTAAAATTCTAAGACGATCTAGCCATGTCCGTCTTCTGAAGGAATTGAGATAGGGTGCTGAAATTTTGCATAGGGTTGTATTTTGTCTGCAGGCAGGTCAAGTTCGAAGAATTCGCGAATTCGCTGAAATTTGGTACATTGGGTTCTTATTGGATACTAAATGTCCCTACAAAAAATTATAAATATATGTCCACTTTTTCTGGTAGCCCCCATATAACGGCACCTCCTAATTTTCAGTATTTTGGGGGTTTTGATCGTATTTTTCCACCGAATTGACTGTAATTTAGCATTTCGAGTTCTTAATAGGTACCAAATCTCTCCACATAAAATTATATATATATATGTAAATTTTTTCGGATATCCCCTATATAAGGGTACCCCCCGAATTTTCGGTATTTTGGGGTTCTGGAGCGCGTTTTTCAACCGAATACGCTGAAATTTGGTACATTGGGTTCTTAATAGGTTCCAAATCTCCCCACAAAATATTCTGAATATAGGTCCATTTTTTTCGGATAGCCCCCATATAAGGGTACCCCTAAATTTCGGTATTTTGGGGTTCTTGAGCGCGTTTTTCAACCGAATTTGCTGCAATTTGGTATTTTGTAGTCGTATATGGTAACAAATCTCCCTACCAAAAATTATTTATATTCGCCCCCTTTTTGGGGTAGTCCCCATATAATCCCCCTTTTATACCCTCCACCATAGTATGGAGGGTATATTAATTTTGTCATTTGACGATCTAGCCATGTCCGTCCGTTCGTCTGTTGTAATCACGCTATCTTCTGAAGGAATTGAGATAGGGTGCTGAAATTTTGCATAGGGTTGTCTATTGTCTGCAGGCAGGTCAAGTTCGAAGATGGGATATATCGGTCCACGTTTAGGCATAGCTCCCATATATGGGTACCCCCAAATTTTCGGTATTTTGGGGTTCTTGAACGCGTTTTTCAACCGAATTCGCTGAAATTTGGTACATTGGGTTCTTATTGAATACTAAATGTCCCTACTTTATAATTATATATATAAATATACTAGCTGGACCCGTGGCGCTTCGCTGCCCCTACTAAAGCCATGTACATAGAATAGTTCACGTAGAAAACTATTTGTATGTATTTTAAATGCTACTATTTATTGATAGGATTGCTGTAGGTATTAAGTACCCCCAATTACTGTTCGACTATATATATTTCGAACTGTAATGTATCAGTACTAATACCGTAGCAGCTGGTTAATGTATACGTTATTTGATTTGATTCAGTAGATTTGAAATACATTTTTAAATAATCATTGACTAACAGTGGTATTATTAAAAACCAACTTGGCTTGACTTGTCTCAATATGATTATGCACTAATATATTTTCTACAATATTCACATGATGATAACCCACCACAGATTTCAGATTATTATAACTTCATATCCATCATCCGCATTTCTCTTCTGGATATCTCTCAATTATTGCTCATGCATACTTTCATTGAATTCATATTTGTTTTCTCTGTTGCGTGGGTGGGATGAATGACTCCTTTTTTCTAGGGCGGCGCTATTCAAATTGTTTCGCCTGCAACGTTTGAAACACAGCCATTCGTTTGGGCCAATAAAAGGGATTGGTGGACTCCGCCAAAAATATATTTTTTTTTTAAATTAAAAACCACCAATAAATTATTTGACGCGCGCGCTCTGCATGTGAAACCCGGACTGAAGAGACTGAGGAAACGAACAGTGTAGCCACATCAATAAAAAAATAAGGCTGTGTTCAGTGTACTTATTACTACGTTTTTATCAACCCTGAAAAAGGGTAGCCATTTAGTGCAACATTCGCCATTAAATGTATTTTCCTAAAAATTATTGGAAAATTTATGAAAATGGAGGAAAATTTAGACTCTATAAATATGGGTAGGAGCAAGATTATAGCTCTAGTCTAGGATTAACCGTCACAGGTCTGAGTGCACCACAAAACTGTTGAGAAAAATCCAAATAAATACCAAAAAAAGACAACGACAGTCAATATATGTGTAAACGTTTTTATTTAATGATATTTTTTGTTAACCGGTGGAATCAAAAAAATTACCGTGAGTTTTTTTATAATGAGGTGATTTGATATGAGTATAAACGGGATATTTTTGGTAGGTTCCCCAGAAAAACGCCAACACCAATCTGCTACTGGCCTCCGGTATTCCCAAGAGGAGGTCAGTGATTATTTTTTTTGGATCTCCAACGAGCCTTTTGTGTTGTGTGTGTGGATGTGTGGCCTTTCAGCTGTTTTTGCCAGCAGCAACATAAACCAAATATTGTGTGGCCGATGGTAATCTAAATCCTCCTTTATTTTTTGGCCGGAACAGAGGTAACGGTGCTACTCAGCTAAGATAGGCGGTTATCTGGAAGCATATCAAAAGAAAAATAAGAAAGCGATAAATTTTAATACCTACAATGAGTTGGGAATAAACCCATGCCTTTAGCCTTAAAGGGATTCCCAAAGAAATATTTTTAAAATTCGTTAATCTTGATAATTATTATAAGACAAATTATTTAAGTGTATCTTGTGTTGTCCTTTTGTATGTCAACTTTTTATTTGAATTTGTAAGGATTTGTGATTTGACTCCAGATTGTTTTTAAGTGTTTAAAGGTCATATAATTCTCTGAAGGAAGACTAGGGATTCGTCGTATATAGTTTTAACGCCGGATTGGCCTATTCAGCCATTATAAACGAGCTCCTTTATAATAGGGACTTGATAAGTAGTTTTTAAAGTGTTATTTAAAAAAGAATCTCTAGCGTTTCAAAGAGGAAATTTTAATATCGAATTTGTTTTTGTTTCATTGATATATTGAGTGATCTGGGGTTGAAGAATCCAAGACAGTTTTTTTAGTTTTAAGGCTTATATTATAAGAATAAATGTAATATGTGTTGATTTTGTTACCATAACTAATATGTTTTAATTGTTCTTTTAGAGAGGATTCTAAGAAGGTGATGAGGTGAGTGTGTGTGTGTTTGCGGGGTTTCCAATAATATTGATACGTTGGAACGTTTGGAAACCATGGTTGGGAGGGCAAAATGTGAGAGTAAAACATCTATACTCTCTTATCAAGGCAGGTGTTGTGTTTTGAATGTAATGTGTTTGTTTGTTTGAATAGTTAAAGTTCATTTTCGTGTTCGCCCTGATGGGCTAGAGATGTGGACGGGTTGAGGACCATAGCCCAGAGACCGCTAACTAGCCGGAAGGTCCCCTCTAGCGCCGCCTAACAGGGAGTCGTAACAGATGGCGCCCAAACCAAAGAAAATAAGTTCAAAACTTGAACAAGAATATTTGAAGTGCAATACCACCTAGTCACTAAATCCATAGAATATAGGGAATCAAGATAGCCATAAGTAATATCGCGAAATCCGTCAACCTGGCTGATATTGAGCCATGTTTTCTATGGGAAAACATGTTAAGTGCAATATTAGTATAAGGTATATAGGATTTTTAGGATAATACTTCCATTATATAGAGGTCAGTGCAATAGCTTGTTCGTCTAGTGTGTAACAATGTTTGTATTGTGAATGACCAGTGTTCCTTTGTTTTTGTGTATATGTAAAGTAGTAGAAATAGTTAATTTTTCGAGAAGCAGGGATAAGTGCAATAGTCATCCAAATCGTGGTATTAGGATGTTAGTTGCCGATCCTATTTGTGAGATCGTTTTTTGTTATCTATGAAAAATTTGCCACAGCGAAAAACTCGAAAAGAATAGTTTTTTTTCTAACATTTGTGTAATCGTCCAATTTTGTCTATCCTGCCTTGATAACCCCAAGGACATTTTATAATACTATTGAAGAAACGAGAAAAAATTAAAACACACACACCTCATATAAACCCCATCTTTAAGAAACCTCGTAATATGTTAGTAGGATTTCCGTCCAAACCTTACCTAAATTCCGAAAGAAAGACAAAGGCGGCAGAATGATGAATCCACCGTCAGGAATAGATCCGTCCATAGTTGACATGTCCCAAACAATCAATGCAAATCCCAATAGAAACATTCATAATAATAGCAACAACCCTCATGTCAGTCCGAATATTGTAGTGGCTGAACCTATGAATTCCAATGGCAATAATGTCGTTAGACAAATGGTTGAAGAAAGTGTATCCAATGCATCATTAAATCTTAGACCTTTAGTTCAGGAATGCATTGGCGACGAAATGAAAAAGGTTTACGAAGCCATAAGCAAGTTAGGAGACATGGTCAATAACCTTGCTATAACAAGAAATCAACAGTTCAATATACCATTTAATTTCACGACACCACCACCAAGTATTGATTCAAACAGAATCCCAGAAAGGTTACCATCGAACATGATGTTTACAGCTCCCAGCCATAATGCTGATAGGCCAAGTAAAGTGGAGAAATTTAAGCTGAAATTCGATGGAGGTCATTCTGGAATGTCCGTAGAAGACTTTGTCTTCAGGCTAGAATACTTGAAAAATCAATATAGAGTGTCGTGGGAAGAAATTTTCGCCGAATTTCAATCATTACTTGCTGGAGGAGCCTATGAATGGTTCTGGCTTCAGATAAAAACAGGGATTGTGAAGGATTGGTCTTCTTTGAAAGACGCCTTATTTAGAAGATATAGTACCACAAGGTCGAATTATGAGGTAATGAGCGAAATAGTGGACAGAAAACTCAAACCTGGAGAGGATATAGACAATTTTTTTCAAACCATTAATACTTTACGGTCCAAGTTAGTTCAACCAATAAGCGAAGGTGAATTAATACAAATAGTAAAGAGAAATTTAAAGGGTGAGATCTTCAGGATGGTCTATCCAATGTACATTTCTTCAATGGAACAGTTGAGAAATGAATGTATCCAAGCGGAGAAAACTTGTTCTAAACGAGAAATGCGAAATGTACCAATTCCAAACAGTAGAAATATTCGGGTGAACGAAATAAGCAGTGAGGTATATGACTATGAATATCACAATCTGGATGAAATACCAGAAGTGGCAGAAGTTTCCGCGGGGCAAGTTTGCTGGAACTGCCGCAAACCAGGTCACAGATTTATGGACTGCTTATCAACACAAAGAGCTTTGTTTTGTTACCGTTGTGGGCAACCAAACACTGTGGCACCCAGATGCCCTAAATGTCTTTCGGAAAACTCCCGAATGAACAAGGTGACAGCGGGGAAGTCTTGTTCAACGAACCCACCCGCACAGTCAATCCAGATGTAACACAATCAAAAGCAAATAATTACCCTTCTGTAAGACACTACCTACCACTTGAGATAAGGAGGGCCAATTACGAAATAGTTAGGAAAAATATATTCGATAATGAAGAACCAAAACCATCAACAACAGAAAATGCAAATCCAGTTGCTTGCGACTATGAAGCTCATAAACCTAACAAAAATCCAAAAAATATGAAAGAATTCTGAAATTAAGGCAGAGAAGGAAAGAAAACAAAAATAATAAGAACATGTTAGTGGAATCAGTGAGGAGGTTCAATGAAACGTCGGATCCTAGACCATATGCCACAATCGATATCAAAGGCAAAATAATAAAAGGTTTACTCGATTCTGGAGCCACTGTGTCTGTTTTAGGAAAAGGATGTCGAGAGTTGTTAGAGGAATTAGAAATCCGACCCGAATCTAATTATACCAATGTGAGAACAGCATCTGGACAATTACATAGAATTTTAGGCAAAATAAGAGTTAAGGTAAAATTCAAGGAATCTGAAAAAGAAATATCCTTTTATTTGTGTCCTGATCTTGAACAGCCAGTTTATCTTGGTATTGATTTTTGGAAAGCTTTTAAATTAGCTCCAGACATAGTAGAAGTGCATGAAATAGATCTTGAAAAAATCCAAGAAAAATTTGCTGGGGATGCACAAACAGAAAAAGAAGTGCATGTGTTGGATCCTGATCAACAACAGCGATTGCAAAATGTTGTAGAGTTGTTTCCATCATTCGAAAAATTAGGATTAGGTCACACAACATTAGAAAAACACGTCATAAAGCTTGTTGAAGGGACGAATCCAATTAAAGATATACCCGCTCCATCGACGGCATACTCAGCAGAATTGATCAAACGGTATACATCAGTAGCGTAGACTTAAAACATGCATTCTGGCAGATAGAGTTGGACGAAGAATCAAGGCCATACACGGCTTTTACAGTGCCTGGCCGTCCACTCTATCAGTTTAGAATGATGCCGTTTGGTCTATGCAACGCTGCACAACGCCTCTGTCGTCTTATGGATAAGGTGATTCCAGCACGCTTAAAATCAAACGTTTTTATCTATTTGGACGATTTACTAGTTATTTCAGAAGATTTTGAGACACACCTGAATCTACTAAAAGAAGTCGCAGAATGTCTTAAGCGTGCAAATCTCACGATAGGATTAAAGAAAAGTAACTTCTGTTTCAAAGAACTTAAATATTTAGGATTTATCATAGGTGGTGGAGTTTTAAAAACAGATCCTGAAAAGGTATTGGCAATTAAAAACTTAAAAGTACCTAGAAGCCCTAGAGATGTTCGCAGTTTTTTGGGTACTGCCGGCTGGTATCGGCGATTTATTAAAAATTTTGCTAGCATCTCCGC